>NC_057806.1:191264251-191285754 GCF_018294505.1 Triticum aestivum
GCCATTACTAGTTTAAAAAAAATAAATAATAAAAATTTGAAAAAAATGAAAAAATTTACTAGTGGGGCACCGTGGATGTGGTGCGCCATTACTAGTTTAACTAGTAATGGCGCACTGTCCACTGGTGCGCCATTACTAGTTTTGAAAAAAAATGAAAAAGAAATTTTTGTTACTAATGGCGCACCGTGGATGTGGTGCGCCATTAGTATTTGGA
The DNA here is from genome assembly GCF_018294505.1 of Triticum aestivum. Taxonomy (NCBI): domain Eukaryota; kingdom Viridiplantae; phylum Streptophyta; class Magnoliopsida; order Poales; family Poaceae; genus Triticum; species Triticum aestivum. Next base: position 191,264,466 of record NC_057806.1, read on the forward strand.
CACTAATGGCGCACCTACACATGGTGCGCCATTAGTGGCCATATCATCTATAGCCCTTTTTGCTAGTAGTGTTGGCTTGCATATGTATGGGGTTTGGATGCAAATGAAGACGAAGGGGAGGTGAAGAAGCCGAGGAGAATCGGTTCCTGATGGAGAAGTAAATGGGAGAAGTGGCATGCAGGCAGTTGATTAGACGACTAGGTAGACTAAACGAAAAGGCTATGCGGGTAGACTGATGAGTCGTACCTGTTCATGTACATGCCCATCCTTCCTGATAGGTGGGACCTATGCAAAATTATAAAAAATGCGTCATAGTATTTTTTGAGCGCGTGAGTGGGAGACACAACATTCTCTCGTTATGGAATACTCCCTCCGTTTAGGTGAGTATAAGTCACCTTATGAAAATCAGATTTTCCCAAAACCTTTAGGCATGGAGCATTAACTTCCTGCTCGATCCCCTCCCAGCCTCGTTAGCCAGCGTTCTCTTCCTCTGCTGCCGCATTGTACCTTTCCATTTTTCCTCTTCTCAAGTGTGGAACGATCTGCATGTCGTCCTTGATGCACCAGAACGATCACTGCATGCATCGCGGCAGGGCGTTGATTGGGCATGCACGAGAATTTGGTTCTGCTCGCAATATGAATGATACCTGAACGATGAAGTGAACATGCATGCTAGCACGGGAGACCTGTTTCCGCTATACAATACTGGAGTACTCATGTTCCTCACAGTGAAGTTGTTGTACAACTGTGGTACACTTGATGGTCAAAATACTATTCATCCGGTCCTCACAGTGAAGTGACAACACCCTGCGCCTGACACTAGTCCAGGCGGCATGTTCGTGTTACCAAAGTCAGCCTCACCATGTGCACTGTGCAGTCTGTCACCGCCGCTGTACAGCACATTGGCGCCTCGCCTCGTCTCCCTCTCCGCTCCCATAGCACCACTCCATCTCCATCACCTTCTCCGTCTCCGTCTCCGTCTCCATCTAACTGTGCCCCCGTGTACCATCGCCTCACTCGCCTCCCGCAGTACCACTATTCCCTCGCTAGCCGCTCCAGCACCGACATCCTTCTCCCCCGTAAATCAAGCCCCCTTCCAAACTCCACCATGGCCGAACGAGAACTACGCAGCATCCATATGAGCCAGTGACATCCTCGACCTCTGTTGTTCGTGTATGGATATGTTGAGCGCCCTGCGGCTGGCTGCATGCTTGAGGGACATGCACACGGCCATCGTCGAAGCGAGGCCTAAGCTTTTCAAGACACCCTGCTTGCTGCTATCTGGTCTTGCGAGATTGGCTCACCATGATACAGAGGCGTGCATGATGCCCCTCGACTTCAATCCGATCTCCATTAGCCGAAACTTCTTTGCGGGTATGTAGTGGGTCGCCATACATCATTTCCCTCGACATCGATCCGATCACCATCGCCCGAAACTTCTTGGCAGGTATGTACTGGGTCGGCATGAACTCCGACTAGATGGCTGCCTTCAGAGAAGACGATAAAAAGTTGGAGCTCGTGAACTTCTAGACCTCCCATGAGATTATCCTTCCTCCGTTGGATTATATAGAGTATTACCATCGCGGTCCAAGTCATCTAGATTACTACGTCACTTGGACGGACCTTGTTTTGCAGAAGATTGTAATCTGCCAAGTGCCCACACGACATGCGAATTACGCAGACTTCAAGCTAATTGCCTTGTTCGACCGTTGACTCGCATATCTTTACGCTGGTGCCTTCTTTAGCTGGAGACAACTCGGCTCGCAGTGGATCATCGTCAAAGCTGATACACACTTCTGTGATACTATTGAACACAATGGCATCATCTACGCGATCGACAAAGCAGATGGCACCACGTATTGCTGGGATGGCTCGTGTAAGTTGTTTCTGTCTTATGTTCAAGATGACGCCATGACACTGTTTGAAATTTTTGTGATGATTGGCATATCCCTGTTTGAGCAGAATTTAAGTAGAACTATGGCAATGTATTAGAGGCGCCGTAAATCAGCTATATTTGGAATGAGTTAATTCATTCGATTGTGACCATGTCATGACATCCAATTTGTACCCTGAATAATCAAACGTTTAGGAATATATGGATATTATCCTTATTTTACAGTAATCTATATACTACTACTAAATATGAGTGTGTATCAATGGCCATGTTAGTTTCCTCATTTTCATGATGTAGAAACATGCACCACACTATTGGTTTCATCTAACCATACATTAGGGAATTAAATGTGCATATGGAGAACTCTATATTTGGAAGTATTGAAATCCTGCAATGCTTACCATGTGTACATACCTATATTCGCCCTTCAATAATCAATGGCTAGAACAATATACTCACAAAAATTTTTCCCACAGAAAACAAGTATATAACAATGCATGGTCTATTAGTTACCTTGAAGAATTTTTTTGTGAGGACAGAACATGATTACATAACATGCATGACATGGTAGTTTCCTGTGAAGAATCGAGTGCGAGATAACATGAGTATAACCATGCATGGCACTTCTATATTTTTGAACCCAGTATACACTTCCCTGTATTTTCCTCCCAGTTCCAATAGGGACATATCAATGATGTTTCTTGCATTATCCTACTCATACTCTGAACAATGCTGATCTTACATTAACAATGCCTGTCCTTTTTGATATGATGCAGTGTCCCTACAGTTACTGCCCTTTTTAATCACACCACCTTTGCCAAAAACAGGGAAGCACAACTGGTTCCTCGCTCGATCAGACGACGGCAAAAGACTGATGATCATTCGGACACATGAGCCGGAAAAGTTATATTGCAAAAACCCCATTGTATACAAGCACCGTGTAATACGTGAGTATCTGGACAGTGGTTGTTACGTCTATGAGCAGGATACCAGCTTGTTGGGGCCTTTAGGATTTTTTAGTTGGAGGCGGGTAAACAGCCTTGGTTCACACTCTCTGTTTCTCGGACTCAATTATCCGATTAACCAGGAGATCAACGTTGGCAAGGACCTTGATGGCAGAGAGGCTCTGTTTGCTATGGAAAACTGTGTCCGTAGATGGCCATAGAAGCGGCTGCACACGAACGATTGTTCGCCTTCGATTCACGGTACCCTATGCCAGCGAACGAGGGTATTATTACTTTCCGAGCCGTGCAGCACCTGGGGAAGTGACATCTTTTCCCGGTGGACGAATTGAGAGAGACCCAGTACTAGCCAACCTTGTCCAGTATGTCATCGCTCAAGAGCGTTTGACCCAGCGAGTGATGGATTATCTCCAGAGCCTCGCTGATTTAAATCCTCAGCGTCCATTTGCCATTTTCATTCTAGACGTCACTGCTATGTTCTTTTATTCTCGCATTTAGTTAAGTGTTGTAACTCATGCGTGTTATTCTAAATCTTGTGCAATGAGATGAACTTTTGGTTTCAATTGTAGTGAGTAATTTTTGCTGCTGTAAATTTTGATTAACTAATTTTTCCCGCGAGAAATCCTGGAGTGAGATTTCTTTTCCTTGAGTTGCTACAACATATGTCTCCTCACGACATGGAATTTTATTCACGCAGCACCATGGTAGCAGACTCACAACCACAACCACTCGAACACATACACTACTTGCAACACCACGTAACCGTGTTGCATCTGGCTAATCATCTCCCTAACACACCACAATCTCTGAAGGAGAGATTAGTGGGTAATCATCCGGGTACAAGTTACCCAGCATACCGACAATAGTTAGCACCCGACACCACACCTACTCCTCGTGATCACCGCCACCGTGGAGAGCCAACACTCAAGCGGAAGCATCATGACGATCATTGAGGATCATCGCACACAGGAGCACGGAGAGCCCCAGCAATGCCGCCAGCCCTCCGCACACCAGGATCACGTACCAGTCCGGCACCGCCCCCGCCATTAGAGCCTCGTCTCGAGCTTCTGTAAACGGAAATGGAGGAGGAAGAAGGAGAAGGAAAAGCGAGGCCAGGTGTGAGGAAGAAGAGAGAAGCACCTCGGTCGTTTTATAGCTCGAGCTCGGTGTACGGTGGGCGAAGTCCACCAGCGCCGCTCGTCGCCCGATCGCCGGTGTTCGGAGGCGAATCTGCGAGCAGTGCCGACAGCACGCTGGCCCGCGAGGTGACTGCACGCTGCACCGTCAGCTAGCACGCCGCGCACTACCGCAGGTACGGCCTAGATGCCCTACGCGCTAGACGTTGCCAGTGGAGAAAGCGCAGGAAAGCGCATGGGAGAGAGGAAGAAGAGAGAGTCGGAGGAAGAAGAAGAGGCTGACAGTGGCCCCGGGTCCACCTGTCAGCCAGAGAGAGCACTGTGCTCTCGGGTGGGACCAACGTATTTTTAAATTTAGAATTTATTCTAAATTTACTGTATCCAGCGTAGAAATCTCTCCTTTTCACCTAACCATGGATTTTTCCACACAACACCAGTATTCCACACTGTGGTTTTACACCACGTATTGCCCTTGCACTGTAGCCGCATTTTACCGGATTAGTAAAGTGGTTATTTTTGAAATGGTAGGAGTAATATTTTCAAAACAACTTTTAACAAATCTCGAGGACGAGATTTTTCTTAAGGGGGGTAGTGTTGTGACACCCCAAAATTTTGGCCTTGTTTTATTAATTAAAATTTTGCCAGGAGATTTAAACTTTCACTTTCTAGATCCTTCTTTTGATTTCAGAACCATTCTTTCTTGGTTATTATGGAGTTTTACCCCAAGTGAAAACTTTCCAAATATATTGGAACTTGTTACCCTCTCAAGAAAACTTTTCTTTTATCTATGGGATGAATTGTATAATTATTTTTTTGTGATCTTCATTTCTTTAAAAATGGCTTCCCATGGTTTTAGGGTCCCATTTGTACTACAACCCTTTTATAAATTCATCTGAAATTCTAACAAAATTTTGGAGAGGTCATGTGATGTTTTCGAATCACTTTTATGCAAAAATATATTTCATTCTTTGGATATTTTGAGCTCTACACCAAGTTTTCAAATCTGGTCTAGAGAGCAATTTTGCACTACAACCTATTCAAATATTTCTTTCTAGCTTCCACCAAAATTATGGGATGTTAATAGGACTATTTCATTAAACATTAAGCAAAAAACCCTGGATGTTCTTTGAAAAAATTGAGTGAATCAACCTCTTTTTCATTCTGGTCCAGCATGGTGATTTGTACAACAACCACCTTTTAACTTGCCCTTTTAGCTATGATTCCTTTTCCTACTTATAGCCCATGCTACAAAACCCTCAAGTCCAGGAGGTTGGACTCATTGGAGCATTTTTGGTTCATGATATTATGTTCTTTTCCTTCTGTCCAGAACTGGAGTTTTGCAGAACTTACACTAACAAGTTTGAGCTTTTTCAAACTAACTTGACCACCCTCTTATTCATCCAAAGAGACACTGATCTGGAGATTGTGGCCACCCCAAGAGTTGCCTAGATGCCATTGGCATTGTGTCAAACTCCTTGAGCGCGTGGACATCTTTGACATGATTTTTGTCTTTGCACTGTGACCTTGCACCTCTGGACAAACTAACATGTCCACTAAGCTCCTAGCTAACCCTAACCCAGGCCTGCTAATCCCCAGCCTCGCCCTAATCCTCAAGAAAGCCCTGGCATTCTGTCGAGCACGTCTCGTGCATGCTCTGGGCACGCCCAGAGCACGCGTTTTGCACATGAGGCGCCCGAGCCGCCGCGTCGCACGACCGCCTCCCCGCGCCCGCTCTGGCCTCTCCCCACTCGCAGCCAGCACGCCCGCTCTTCCCTCGCCCCAGAGCCGCCCCTGGCGCCCTACAGCACCACTGTCAGGTCGGCCATGACGGCTAGCGACCGGCCACAGTGCGCTCCTGCCTCGGACGGTGCCGCCCGAGCCACACGCGTGCGCCAGCTGCCCTCTGGAGCAGTCCGAGCTTATCCACAAGCTCGTCTGCAAGCGCCCGTCGCCGCCACGTCCCCTGTAGCAACAGAACAGCGGTTCGCCGCCGAGCTTATCCACAGCAGCCGCGGAGCCGACCCTGGCCGCATATAAAAGGACCCCCGAGCTCAACCGTGCCCTCAGGCAACCTCAGGCCACCCCTCCAGGCCCCCATGGCCAGCCATCGATGACGGGAAGCCTTCTCCCTCGTCTCCGGCCGATTCGACCGCCGCCACCTTCCGGCCCCATTCACCGCAACCAGAGCCCTCCCCGCCCATCCAGCACCACCACTCGACTCCCCTCATCCTAGTGGAGCTTCCCAGCCTCTCATATGCGATCGGTAACCACCATAGCCCCAAACCCCCAGTGCTCCCGAAGCCTCCTCCGCCGCGAAGCTCACCGCCGGCGACTCCCTCCACCCCGCCGACCCAACGACCACCGGGAGGACCGCCCTGGTCTTGCGAATCCATCCCGACCCTCTGGAGTCCGCGGGGAGCCGCCGTTCGCCAGCGTTGATTGCCGGAGCCTCACCTCCGTTCGGGCAGAGGAAGAGGAGGGAGAGAGAACTGGTCAAACCTGACCAGTGGGCCCCCAGGAGCCACTGTCAGTGACCTAGCCCCACCTCCACGTGTTTTAAGTGGAAGCGCAAACCCTCCAGTATGTCTCCCCTGCTACGAAAGCGTATTCCTTTTTGAAACGGTTTTCTTTTCTGTTTTATTTTAAAAACAGAATTTGACCAAAACTTTGACTGGCTATAACTTTTTAAATATAAATCCAAATGACTTGATTCTTTTTCTGTTGTTTCCCAAATATTGTCTAGTTTATTTTCATATTTATTTCAAAAAAAATTTCCAAACAACTTTTTGTACTATTTTAAAGTATGTGTTAATTCAAATTTATTAAAAATAGGATTTGTTGGAGAGAGGAGAAAACTTTCAAAAGTTTTGGAGAGCACCTCACCTCTCCACATCTTGAAGGCAAGCATTCTGAACCCTGGCATAATATTTTTATGGGTTGTTTGATACGGTTATAACACCACCTCGACATCCAGCATTAGTTATTTTTATGTGACGATATGATCATACGCTTTGAGTGGATAATGGAAACTCTTGCTGTTGGAAATGGTTATACTTGTGGTAACAATCACCCTCATATGCCTCTCATGCCTACCGGGAAGGATCCGGGAAAGTCTCTGTCTTGGCTAGACACGAGCTTGTCCCTCGTCGAGACGGTTATGACCGGTGGGGCAGGGGGAGGTATGATGAGTGGTGGTTGTGTCTGATGGATGTGGAATATTATCCTTGAGCTAATCATGCAGGAAATACTTAAGCCTCCTGAGTCGGCCGTAGATCGAGTCTTGTTCCAGTAACCCCCATACTTGTTTCGTGCTTCCACTTATCCCTGTCGTAGGTAGGGTACGGTTAAGTAAGTTGTCAACCCCTGTCCTAGCACACACCATACAGAGAGACCGCGATGAGGGTTCCATGGCCCTGGATTAAAGCCAGTCATCCGGTCAGGGGGCATGGGTGTTTCGGTTGTAGCCAAAGGGGTAGCTCCCCTAGTTTCCGCGCGGTATAAATTTTGTGATCCCATGCTAGTCGAGGTTATAGCCTCCCCACTTAGAGTTTTGCTTTAACAGGTGTCAAGGGTGATTCCAGACACTAGTGAGTTAGGTTGGTGTGTGCGGTCAGGTGTGTTTTCAATCAAAAGACCGTGGACGGAATTAGTCCCGATGGACTAAAGGAATCCGTTGCTAGTGGGTAAAGAGTACACCCGCTGCAGAGATATAATACCTATTCGAACAGCCGTGTCCATGGTTAAGGACTACAGTCTGGGATGGGTCAAGTGTCGGTCTTAGTGTCGGTCTTCGGAGGAGAAACTACTGAACCAGAACATTGATTATGACTTGTGATATATGATGATTATGAATATTATTATTATGGACTAACCATTTATGTTATTTGAATTATGAGTATCCTTGGGACGGTTCTACCTCCTGGATACTCACTGTGATTACTCTTATATAAGCCCTTTATGTGGTGTCGCTGAGACGCCCGACTGTGGCATGCTTGTCATTTCAATTACTTATAAGCCCTTTATGTGGTGTTGCTCAGACACCCGACTGTGGCATGCTTGTCATTTCATTTACTTATAAGCCCTTTATGTGGTGTCGCACAGATGCCCGACTGTGGCATGCTTGTTATTCCTTTTATATATAAGCCCTTTCTGTGGTGTCGCTCAGACGCCCGACTGAGGCATGCTTCATATTATTATCCTTTCGAGGCGTCGCTTCAGACACCCGATCGGTGCTTTCCATTTCTACACCCTAATCGTTTACTCATGTTTTATTTGAATGATCTGCTTGAGCGCATCATGAACCTTATTTCATAACTGATGAAGTGATCATAGAATATTTTTTAAAACATGATTATCAGTGGCTATATTATACCTGTGTTCTTAATGTTTGCGAGTACATTCAAAGTACTCACTGGCTTGTCCCTGGCTATTGTCTTGGCCAGATCCCTAGCGTGGAATGGAGCGTTGCGATGACAGCCCCGGAACCTATGCAATGATGATAGCAACCTCGCGAAGATAGGAGTTATCCTGGTCAGCTATTCCTGTGGGAAACGGAGTTCCATAGACGCTGATGATCCACAAACCGCTTCCGGCATCAACCACTAGAGACCAATTGTTGTACCCATAGGCTAGAATGGTCTTGTACTACATATTTTGTACTTTGCTTGGAGTTTCTGTAACAAGTTGGTGTCTCCTCAGCTAACAGTAATCCTGGGGCTGGTGAGCACAAGGGCCGCTTTTGGGAAATTAATATCCCGAAAAACCGGTCCTGACAATCTATTTGTCTCTCTCTCTCTATCACACACACACGAACACACGCGCACACGCATAAGTGGGACCCATTGAATTATTTATTTGCTCGTGAAAGCTTTTAATTAGGTTCCACTATAATCTAACTTTTTTCTTCAGTTATTAATTGAGCTCAGTGACTTTAAAAAGTTGTATAGACGCCTTGTTTGGGCCTTTTCCGCGTCACTGAATGTGGGCTGAGTAACCGTGTTAGGTTGTACTATACTACACAGGCCTTTTTTCAACATTAGCAATGCAACTGGGCCGACAGTTGTAAACAATATCCGGGTCAACTTGTTATTCTCCGCCCCGCTGGGCTGCAAACTTTCCTAGGAGGTATGCATTAGGCTTAACAAGAAAATAGACTTTAAGAAATAATAAATGGGATGTAATTGTAATAACTTGATAGTTACTATGCACCAAACACGTAATTAGTTTGAAAAATATATTATTTTTGGAATTTGAAAATTTTAATTTCATTACTTGTTGTGCACGCAATATTTCGTTGGATTTTAACGAAATACAACTTTATTTTGAAATTATATTTAACCTCACTAGAAATTTCCGATAAAAATATTTCGGATCCCATCAAAATGTGGGAATTTTTTTAATTCTGTTTTGAGCGGTTGTCTGAAATTATTAATCTTGTCCTAGCTCGAAGTTGGGGTGTACTTTTAACAAACTGTAAATGGGCTGTAGTAAATTCCATTAGAATTAAAAAATGGGCTGTACATTCTTACAAATCGCAAATGGGCTATATGTTCTCTTCCAAATCCGAGCAGTGGGCCTACTAAGTTGACGCGTACCAAGGGCATTGTCAACTTAGTCAATATAAACAATTCTAGCTGCAGTGATCGTACGATGTCCATCCAACGGCCGTAGTTCTTCTTCAACCTATGGTCTTCTTGCTCCAGCCGCCCAAAGCAGCGCCGGTCGTGTCGCGTGCTCCTGCCTCCCGTGGACGGCAGTGATGCCACGGAGGCCTCACCACCCCGTACTACTCCCACCGCTGGCCAGGCCATCCCTCTACTCACCCACACACCCTGTTATTCCGCGGCAATGGCAGCCTCACACCGCAGCCGAACCAGTGAACCCTCGTACTCCTCTTCGCGCGGGCTTCCACTGCTCCGTCTTCCCCGGCTCCGCGTCATACCCTTCCTAGGCCTCGCCGTCGTCCAGACCACCGCCCTGGTGCTCTCGGCGCGGCGTGGTCAACGTGGTCAACGACCGACTTGCATCGGAAGAGTACTGTACGTGGAGAGGCTGATAGCTGTGTCCAGGCGGCCGCAAGGAAGTGCCTCCTTATTACGTGCAAAATAATTATTCCTCCACCTGACAGCAGGGACCCACCAGACGGGCCACCTTATTTTGCGAAAAAACGTTTCCCCCTGACTGCTGGGACCCACCGGATGGGCCAGTGTATTTCACGAAAAAAAACATTCCCCCCGCTGTCAGCTCGGACCCACCGGAAGTGCCTCCTTATTACGCACAAACAAAATGAATACTCCCCCTGCTAGCTGGGACCCACCATGGTGGGAGGCTGACTTGTGGGCCTACTAAGTTGACTGGGACGGGGGCCTTTGTCAACTTTAGTCAATATGAATGATTCTAGCTCCAGTGACCGTACGATGTCCATCCAACGGCTGTAGTGCTTCTTCAACCTATGGTCTTCTTGCTCCAGCCGCCCAAAGCAGCGCTGGTCGTGTCGCATGCTCCTTCCTCCCATGGCCGGCTGTGCTGCCGCGGAGGCCTCACCGCCCCCTACAATTCCCACCGCTGGCCAGGCCCTGTGGCGACGGCAGCCTCACACCGCAGCTGAACCAGTGAACCTTCGTACTCCTCTCCGCGCGGGCTTCCACTGCCGCGTCTTCCCCAGCTCCCCGTCGTCCCCTTCCTAGGCCTCGCTGTCGTCCACCGCCCTGGTGCTCTCGGCGCGGCGTGGTCAACGTGGTCAAGGAACGACTTCCATCGGACGTGGACTATACATGGAGAGGCTGACAGCTGGGTCCATGGCCGTAGCAAGGAAGTGCCTCCTTATTACGCGTAAAATAATGATTCCTCCACCTGACAGCTAGGACCCACCGGACGGGCCATTGTATTTCATGAAAAAAACATTTTCCCCTGACTGCTGGGACCCACCAGCTACATCTCCGCACGCAAGGAAGTGCATCTGAAAAAAAAACGATTCGCCCCCCTGACTGCTGGGACCCACCAGCTACATCTTCGTAGGCAAGGAAGTGCCTGACAGTCGGGACCCACCTGGTCGAAGCGTACGTAGTGTTGTCATTCTGGTAGCGAATGCGTACGTACATATATACTAGTGGATGCAGAGGCGCGCACGTGTCGTAGTAGAGGTGCGTACATGTCGTAGTAGAGGCGCGTACATGTCGTGTAGAGGTGCGCATGTAGCATGTACACGTACGTACAACGGCCAGGGTGCAAGAAAGATAAACGGCCACGTATGTGTACATATGGGTGGGGTATCGAACGCCTACTCGCGCATACGTACGACCAGGGCTCATGTACATGGCTGGGTCGGAACGGAAAAACAGCGTCGTCGTCGTGTTCATGGGGAAGCAACGGAATGCGTCATGTTCATGGGGAGGCAACGGAATGCGTTTGTTCATCGGGAGGCAACGGAACGCGTGGGAGCCAACCGGTTGGGTCGGAACGGAATGTGTGGCCGTGTTCATCGGGAGGGCCTAGACAGAACAGGTGATGGAAACGAGGCCTGGCGTACCGCACAATGGAGGAAACGGACCTCCTATGTTCGGAACGGGGTCCTGTTGATTGGGAGGGGTCTTGCGTACCGCAAAACGGAGGAAACGGACATCCTACGTTCGAAACGGGGGTCCTGTTGATCGGGAGGGGTGTGGCGTACCGCAAAATGGACGAAACGGACTTGTGTTGGAGCGCTACGGTCAGAACGGGGGTCCTGTTCATCGGGAGGGCTGTGGCTGTCGGTGTTCTGGGAACGGAGGTCCCCAGATTTTCCTACCTGCGGCCTGCGGCGTGGCTCGAAGGGGGGCCTAGCACGGCCCATCTTCATCAACACAGACCCAAGACCCTCGCGAGGGGCCAAGCCTTGTGGGGCGGACGACACGGAGCTTCCTCAGGCATGGCCTCATCAGGCTCGCTCGCGAGGAGGCAGAGAGATCAAGGCGGGGTACCTCACGAGGTGCCCGTGACGCAAGCCATGACGACCAAAGGCGCCAGGCAGGCGCCAGCCGCGCAGTGTCCTCCTATCCTCTTTGGTACAAAGGGAGCAAGCGCAGGCGAGAGCATCAAGCAAAGGCACCCATTTCGGTGCAACGAGACCAAGACCAGTCCAACGGCAGGGAGGAAGTCATTGTGGAGCCCAAGCCAGCGTCACCACCAGAGCCTTTGGCAGGCGAGGACCAACTTTAGTCAGGATAAGTGTACCAGATGTTCCCCTTCAAAATGGCCAATTGTTGGCGCCCTTCCCGCTCAATATTTGGGAAGAGGCCCAGGGCCTTTGCCTATAAATAGGACTAGCCACCCCCAGGGTAGGGGGTTCGAGTCTGGGTGGTTCGAGATCGATCGGTGGGAGATCGATCAGAGAGAGAATCAAGAAGAGAGAGAGAGAGAGAGAGAAGGGTGACTGAACTCCTCCTAGCAGTTCATCCCCCCCAGCCAAGAACAGACCCTCGCAAGGCTGTTCTTCCCTGTATTTCTCATCATCATCAGCCCAAGAGGCAATCCACCACACCACACACTAGAGTAGGGTATTACACCACAACGGTGGCCCGAACCAGTATAAACCCTGTGTCTCTTGTGTTGTTCTTTCCATAGCTTAGATCTTAGCGAGGCGGAGGGGTGCAGTTAGGTAGAAGGAGAAATCTCCGCACGCACCCTAGTGTTCGAAGCTCAAGGCTCTGCCGAAACCCAAAATCCGACATTTGGCGCGCCAGGTAGGGGTGCACCGGAATTCGTCTTCCACCACCCCGTTCTCCTCCGACCATCGCGTCCATGTCTGACGCTCGTCGGGCCCGCGCCGAGCACCGGGCCGCTCTCGCTTCCCGCGTCGCCCAGACGGCTACTGTCGGCGGGCGTCCTCGCCGTTCCCCGTCACCTGCCATCAACGTCGCCACCGGCCCGGCGGGGGACGAGCAGCAAGCATCGTCTCAGCATCCGTCCGTGCGGCAAGACGGCCGCACCGCTACTCCCTCGCTTGCCCCGGCTGGTTCTTCGTCCCGCGCGCTCCGCGCACCCATGGAGGCTCGAGCTGCACTCATCGCGGAAAACGAGCTCCTGCGCTACCGTCCCGTCGATGACATCTACGAAGAATGGCTCGACCGCGTCGCCGAGCTCGTCCGCACCGCAGGGGGCTCTCCTGCGCCGTCCATTCCGCTGCACCGCACCCTGCCCCGCGCGGGCGACGAAGCTCCGGTGGCGCCCCGGCCGCCTTCTCCTCAAGAAGGCGCCATGGCTCCAAGGCGCGTGGCCCCTGGGGGGAACCTGCTCCGTCAGGTGCCAGCGCGGCAAGAGTAGAGCTGCCAAGAAGTCCCTCGCCCGCAAGAAGCTGCCCGGGCGCTCCCTGCTCCCGCACGTCAGGACCCCGTGCTGCTCCCAGCTGCAGCGCGTGGGGACATGCAAGACCGAGCTCTCCGTCACCCAAGGCCTCCCGTGGCCACAGCAGGCTGCCGCGCCTTCACCACCGAGCTACGCAGCGTCGCGTGGCCCGGCAAGTTCAAGCCAGACCTGCCTCCTCGTTACGACGGCACGGCCGACCCTGCGGAGTTCCTCCAGCTCTATGATCTGGGCATCGAAGCTGCCAACAGAGACGAGAAGGTCATGGCGAACTAGTTTCCCATGGCGCTCAAGGACGGGGCCCGCACCTGGCTCCTAAACCTGGCTCTAGGCACGATCTCCTCCTGGGACGAGATGCGCACCCGCTTCATCGCCAACTTCCAAGGTACTCGCGACCGACCACCCGCCGTGAGCGACATGCGCCGCATCAAGCAACAACCCGGAGAGACCCTGCAGAAGTACATCCAGCGCTTCAACAACGCTCGCCTCAAGATTCCCAAGGTGACTGAGGAGGCCATCATCTCAGCCTTCTCCGACGGCGTGCGCGATGTCAAGATGAAGGAGGAGCTGGCGATGCATGAAGACCTGTGCACTTCCTTGGAGTTGTTCAACTTGGCCACCAAGTGCGCCAGGGTTGAGGAAGGGCGTCTCTCCCTCCTCGAGCTGCCTACCGCAGACCCAGAAGAGAAGAAGCCCTAGGCCAAGGATGTGAAGCGTAAGGGGGCTGCCGTGCTCGCGGCAGAACCAGACACCAAGCGGGGCAGAGATCAGCCCGAACCTTCGAAGGGCAGCCGGTACTATGTGTACCACGACCTCCACACCCACAACCCAACGAATGTCAAGAGCTCCGAGCCGTGCGAGAAGGAAGGATCGGCCGTCGCCCCGACCGCGGTGACCGGGGCTACGGTTGAGGAGGAGGAAGGAACGCAGGATGCTGGGAAGACCGCGGCCCGCGCGAAGGGTGGCGCGATCAACCCCGCTAGGATCGCTGGCAAGACCCGACTCGCTAGGGAGACTAGAGGGATCAACCTCGCGAGGATCGCCCGCAAGGCAACGCAGGCCTCCCTACGCTGCCGCCGCAGCCAAGGAGAAACGAGGACCGCCACCAGGACGAGGGGCTGGGGGCTTCCAGGAGCCGCGCGCGATTGCCTGCATCCTGGGCGGGGCTCAAGCCCCAGCCTCTCAACGCATCTTCAAGCAGTTCGCCCGCGAAGTGAATGCAGTCCTCCCCATGGTCGAAGCCACGTGCCCTCTCAGGTGGTCGGCGTGCGCCATCACGTTCAACTCAGCAGATCAGCTCAAGTGTGTGGCTACAGCCAGAGTCCTCCCGATGCTTTGTTCCCCAATCATCAGCAACGTGGTGGTCACCGGGACCCTCATCGATGGCGGGGCAGGGCCCAACGTCCTGTCCGTGGAAACATTTAACAATCTCCAAGTGCCCTACAGACAGCTTCAGCCAACCAAGCCTTTCTCCGGAGTCACTGACGGCTCCACGGTCCCGATTGGGCAGGTCCGCCTCCCTGTCACCTTCAGGGCACGCAACAACTACCGCACCGAGCTCATCGACTTCGACGCTGCTCACATTCGCCTGCTGTACAACGCCATCCTTGGGTACCCAGCGCTGGCCAAGTTCATGGTCGTAACTCACCATGGCCGTAACTCACCATGGCTACAACGTCCTCAAGATGCCAGGAAGTGGCAGAGTCATCGCGGTGCCCTGTGAACAGAAGGACGCGGTGTGTTCCCTGGAACGAGCCTTCCAGGCCGCATCACTGGAAGACCCGGATCCGGAAGCAGGAGGCTTCCCGAGACCGCCCCCAAGAAGAAGAAGACATCGTCCGGCTCGGCCCCTCAGGAGGCAGGCCCCTCTGGGCCCGCACCTGCCCAGGGGGAACCTCCTTCCATCGCATAGGAAAGCGTGCCCAGCGCCCTCCTCGAGCAGGGCTCGGGGGCTCTCCCCTGGAGGGCCACCGACCTGGCTAGTGTCACGAGAGAGGCGCTTGGGCACCACATGGAGGCGTGTTTCGAAGCATGTTTCCCTCAAGAAGGAGTAAGCCAAGGAGAGCCAGACCCTCAGGAGTTCGTTAGCAAGGCCATTCAGGAGCTACATGAGTCAAGAGTCATGAAAGATGGCCGCCGCCTACCAGCAGTGGCTCCCCATCCAGGCGAGGATGGTGGGCTGCGCGTCTGCATCGACAAACCAGTGCTCAATCGAGTCGCCTCTCTGGAGCGCCTTTGGCCCTTGCGAGTGGGGCGCTGCGGAGGTCCAGCCCACAGCTACGTTCGCATGCCTTACGGCTTGCCGAACACGGCTGCCACGTACCAGCGCCTCATGAGGGACATCATGGAGGCTCAAGAGGCCAGGCGTTCCGCAGCCCTGGCGGAGATGGAGATGGTCTGCGAGGAGCCACCAACGCCTCCGGAGCCTCCCGAGGCCCCTGGGCCTGGGGGCTCGTGAGGATCGGCTTCCGCAGCCCACCGAGTCTGCTACACCAACACTCCTTCGTCCTCAACATCATCAGGTGACATCTTTCAAGTTTCACTTCCAGCTGGGAGCGCCCCCCAGGGCTGCATTATTCCCAGGCCGCGTGGGTCCATCCCTGCGGCATGTATCCCTTTTATTTCTTGTTGTTAGCTTACCTTGTTGGGGGCGCCCCTCGGGCTGCATCATCCCCAAGTCGCTCGGGCCAAACCCAGTGGCATGTATCCCTTTTGCGTTTATTTCCGGTTATGCGTTCGACCCACCATGCTTGATTATTTGATGCCGGTCCATGGCACCTCTTCTTCTCCATGCTGACCACTTGCATGTTAAAGGGGGGGGGGTACCCGAGCATCGCGACTCAGGGCTCTTACTGGCTCTCCAGCCCTCACCCTCTGGCCTTGTCCACGGCATCGCGACCTGGCATACAAGCGACGGCTGAGACCAGCTCGAGGGCCGGGACCCAAGGACGTAGAGTGCCGGCATCTAACCAAATTTGCAGGGACACATCACAAGATAAGGCCCAGTGCCAGGCGCAACCCGCCTAGAGGTAGGGCCCCGTGAGTCCCGCGCTGGCTCACGAGTGCCCAGATACACCTCGCCAGGCCCTACCGTGCCAGCCACGTGTCAGGGCAGGGTTGTACACGCCCCGGGGGCTCCTCCCGGAGGGGGGCCCCGTCCCACGTACCAGTGGAAGCACCATGCTCCGCGCTGGCTGACGACACTGCCGAGGAGCGGCTATGCCCGTACACATACGGAAGCGCTATGCTCCGCGCTGGTGATAAACAACTAAGGGTGGCCCCCGGGCCGCATCAACCTCAGGGAGCCCAGAGCTCAATGTCTAGCCTCATCGTAATGCCTCCCCTCGGGAGTGCCACGCGAGGGGGCTGGGCACGGGGGCTGCACCTGGGTCACGCCCAGACGCACGCCGCCCAGCCAGGCCCCCCCGGGCCTGGTTCGTCGTGAGTCTCTCCCCGAGCGGAGCCAAGGTACGAAGGCCGTTTGAGCGTCAAGGGGGACTCCTGAGCATCGCGACTCAGGAGCCTAACTGGTCACGTAGCCCCTCACTCCTCAGTTCGGAAAGGCTAACAGTGGTTGAGGTATGCGCGCGACCGGGCTCTGCAGACGTAGAATGGTAGATCCACCCACATCATAGCTCTCTACTTGTTGTTCGTATGCCAAGGGGGACTCCTGAGCATCGCGACTCAGGAACCTAACTTGTCACGTAGCCCCTCACTCCTTGGTCCCGTCCTGGTTTCCGGTCGGGGCTAACGGTGGCTGTGGTATGCGCGGGGCCGGGCTCTGCCGGCGTAGAACATAAGCAAGTAGGAAGAAAAAGTGTAAATTTCAAGGAATTCAAAAGCAAATATTACAGTCCACACTGTTATCTCAATGCCAAACACAAGTTTAAACGCCTCCCCGAGGCATGATACATGTGCAGGAATTAAAGGCAGGACAGGAGCCACAACGGAGTCACTTGTCAACGGTGGAGCAGCGTGGAGTGGGTTCGCCTCATGGAGCAGTGGGGTCGGCAGCGCCTTGCTTCGGCTTGGTGCTCAAGGCCCTGAACTTCCCCAGCAGAGCCTCCGCGGGACCCTTCATGGCCTCGGCAGCGGCAGCGGCATGCTCGCCGCTTACTGGCTCCAGCAGGCTGTCAAGGTCGACATCGGGACCGCAAAGTTAGATGTGGGTGAGGACCCGCGTCAGTGCTGCAGATGACAGGACACGTGCCTCGGCCTCGGCCGTGGGGCCAAGGCCAAGGGCGACAACTTCAAGAGCGCGAACCAGGAAGGGAAGCAGCTTGGCGGGGCCGTCCTCGGCGCCAGCCAGCGGGCTCTCCAGGCCGCTGTCGTAAAGCGTCCTCAGCGAGGAGCGAGCCTTCGCCTCCATCTCTGTGAAGGCCACGTGGTCCTCGGCAAGAACCTGGGCCTTGTCGTCCAGCTCGACCTTCCTCGCCCCCAACTCCTGCTCCAGCGCGCCTAGGCGGTCGCGGCACTTCCTGAGCTTGACCTCCCTCTCCTTGACGGCCGCCTCGCGAGCCTTCACGCCTTCTTCCTACTCTTGGCGAAGGCGGACCTCTTTCGCGAGCTGGTCCCGCAGGCCTTGCAGCTCGTCCTCCAGCGCCTTGCAGCGACCATGGACGTCGACCACCTCCCCCAGGGCTGCGTCACGAGAAGCCTTCGCCTCAAGGACGGCCTACTTCTCCTCATCGCAAGCCGTCGAGGCCTGGACCAGCGCCGCCTGAATCGAAGCGTCGGAGCGAATAAATCCTGAAGCCAGCTCCAAGCGCTCGGCCACCAAGCGAGGGTCGGTGCCAAGAAGATCCTGCCGCAGCCAGTCCAGTTTAGCAGCAGCATGATCCAGAACAGCAGGAGGAGTCGGAGAGACATCAGTCGGTGGAGTAGAAGGAGAAGGCAGCAGCGCGGCCACAGCATCCTGAGGCAGAGTCTGCTGCGCCCCAACGGCTGTAGTGGCGGCAGCAGGCAAAGGCACCTCGGGAGTCACTTGGGCCATGGGGGCTGAGCTCTCCCCAGCCGGCTCAGCCAGGCCTCGCGAGGACGACCGGGCAGGAGAAGCCCGCGCGTCGCGATCACCTTCCTTCGCGGGCAAAGGCGCTGCCAGGGATGGAACCTTAGGAGTTCCCTTCGGCTTCTTTGCTGCGGGCGCCAGCCTATCCAAGAGATGCGGACGTCAAGCCTCAGAAGCAAAACAAGAAGTAAAGACAGGAATCAAGCGCTTACGGGTCGTCGCCAGTGAGCTCAAGCGGCCTCCGGCCAAATTTGAAGCCTGAAAGCCGGCTAGAAGGGTCAACCTCGGGAAGCTTGGAAGCGGAAGGTGCATCTGCGGTCCGCCTCGGGGCCGGGACAGACCCGCGGGAGATCAGCCCGGTCCTGTCCTTCTTCAGGATCGGGGGCAAGCTCCCGCCGTCCTGCTCGTCATCATCCTCGTCGTCATTGCTCGGAGAGAGGCGGAGAACGCGGGACCTGCGCCGGAGGAGGGGAGCCCTCGACTCTCCGTCAGTCGCCTCGGAGTCAGGCCCTTTTTCCCGCTCCCCTCCTTCCTCCTCTTCGCTGGAGTCATCGAAGGGCACGTCCACTGGTTCCTTGGGAGTTTCCATGGGCACGGGCCCGTCCCCGTTGAAGACAGGCATGGACTCCACTACCTGCTCCCAGTCGTCGCGGAGGAACAAGGGCGTAGGAGCGCCCTCCAACCTCGCCACATTGCCCCCGACCAGGGATTGGAGGACCACTGCCAGATCACCGTCGGCCAAGGCCGCAGGGCTCGGATGGGGCCTCCACATCGGAAGTGAGTACTGCCGAAGCGGAGCCAGCTGGTGCTCCAGGAATTCCCTCAGCAGCGATGCGCCGGTCAGCTTCGCCGCCGCCATGTTGGCCGGCCTTAGATCCGCGTCCATCTTCTCCAACACAAGCTTCGCGCGGGGGTCCGCGAGCTCCGCTCGACCCCAATCGCTGGAGCTCGTGGGTTGCTTCGTGGGCAAGATCAGCCGAGGGTGGATGCGCCCAGCCTCCGCCACCCACTTGCTCCTAAAGCCCTCAATCCTTTTCCCGGGGTTCAAAATGGCAATGGCGCCACCATACGCGATGACGCTCGCGGACACGGAAGCAGCACCGCGAGAGGTCCGGAGGTAGAAGTAGTGGTGCAGCAAGGCCAGTGAGGGCTGCACCCCTATGTGAGCCTCGCAGTAATAGGTGAAGATTGCGAGGAGAAGGACGGAGTTGGGGTGGAGATGCAGAGCCTGTAGCTTATAATGGCGGAGGACAGAGAAGAAGAACTCGGAGAAGGGAGGCACCAGGCTAGCAGCATTGTCTCTTAAGAAGAACGGATAGAAGGTGCTCCCTTGGCCCTCAGGGGTGGCGGAGCCGGCATTGAACACCTTCGCCCCGTCGATGCCCCGCACCGCCGCCATCCGGCGCAACCGAGAGAGGCTTGCCTCCGACACATTCGGCGAGTCCAGGGCAGACGAGTGCCAAGCTACGGCCGGGGACTGACGAGGCGCCATGGCTTCCTAGGTCACGCGGTCGGAGTAGATCTGGAAATTTTGGAGGAAGGAAGGAGAGGCGCAAGAAAGGGGATCTGAAAAGCAACCGGAGAAAGCAAAAAGCAAAGCCTAGGCAGATGCCGCTCCTTTATCTACTCGTGTGGTTGCTAAGGCGCTCACGTCCAATCAACCGCCACGCGGCGCCCAAGGCCATAGGCTGTTAGGGCCCACGGCGTTTCGCTCTTGCCCTTCCGCCTCCCTGCACGGTCAAGTCCGGGCGCGCCTTGGGCCTGGGGGATACTGTCGGCGTTCTGGTAACGGGGTTCCCCAGACTTGCCTGCCTGCGGCCTGTGGCGTGGCTCGAAGGGGGCCCAGCACGGCCCATCTTCATCAACACAGACCCAAGACCCTCGTGAGGGGCCAAGCCTCTCAGGGCGGACGACAAGGAGCTTCCTCAGGCACGGCCTCATCTGGCTGGCTCGCGAGGAGGCGGAGAGATCAAGGCGGGGTACCTCACGAGGTGCCTGTGACGCAAGCCAAGACGACCAAAGGCGCCAGGCGGGCGCCAGCCGCGCAATGTCCTCCTTTCCTCTTTGGTGCAAAGGGAGCAAGCGCAGGCGAGAGCATCAAGCAAAGGCACCCGTTTCGGTGCAACAAGACCAAGACCAGTCCAACGGCAGGGAAGAAGTCATTGTGGAGCCCAAGCTAGCGTCACCACCAGAGCCTTTGGCAGGCGAGGACCAACTTTAGTCAGGATAAGTGTACCAGATGTTCCCCTTCAAAATGGCCAATTGTTGGCATCCTTCCCGCTCAATATTTGGGAAGAGGCCCAGGGCCTTTGCCTATAAATAGGACTAGCCATCCCCAGGGTAGGGGGTTCGAGACCGGGGGGTTCGATATCGATCGGTGGGAGGTCGATCAGAGAGGGAATCAAGAAGAGAGAGAGAGAGAAGGGTGACTGAACTCCTCCTAGCAGTTCGTCCCCCCAGCCAAGAACAGACCCTCGCGAGGTTGTTCTTCCTTGTATTGCTCATCATCATCAGCCCAAGAGGCAATCCACCACACCACACACTGGAGTAGGGTATTACACCACAACGGTGGCCCGAACCAGTATAAACCCTGTGTCTCTTGTGCTGTTCTTTCCATAGCTTAGATCTTAGCAAGGCGGAGGGGTGCAGGTAGGTAGAAGGCGAAATCTCCGCACGCACCCCAGTGTTCGAACCTCAAGGGTCTACCGGAACCCGAAATCCGACAGTGGCGTACTGCAAAACGGGACTCCACGGGATACTGTTCATCTCCACCGTCGACCTCCTCCAGCCTCCACGGGCTACCGTCGACCTCCTCCAGCCTCCACGGGCTCCTGTTCATCCAGCCTCCACCGTCTACTGTTCAACCACCCCTCCACGGTCACCCCTCCACCGTCTACTGTTCATCCAGCCCTCCACACCACGGGGTCCTGTTCAACCACCCCTCCACGGG
>NC_057806.1:191286104-191293676 GCF_018294505.1 Triticum aestivum
GATCGGCTTCAGTTAGCAGCAGTAGCGAAGGAATTGCTCGATCGGGTTCAGTTAATAGCCATCGACCGATCGCTCGAGTTCAGTAACACGTAGCCTGCAGTGCAATCGCTCGGGTTCAGTTAGAGCCCAACGCCTCGCTCAGGTTCAGTTAGAGCCAACTCATTTTTCAAAGTTTAAATTCAAACTCATTTGATTTAAAATCAAATGGTTCGAATAGGAAGTGAGGGTTAGGAAGGTGCAAAAATGTTGGGATTTTTGGTGGAGCTCCGGAAAATGACGAAAGAATTTACGGACAAAGTTCGAGGTCAAGAAGTGAGATAACAAAGGCGTGGGGAAATTTTGCAAGTGTGTTTTAGGTGATTCCATTGGAATGGATTATTTATCATAGCTCCCTAATATTGGGAGGGTATGTTATAAAGAGAACTCACCATGTGAATTCCCTCAGTTTAAATGGATCGAAGATCCATACGGTTTATTTGGTTGAGTTTTAAAACGGGTTGCATGATGACATGATGCAATACAACAAACAACCGAAACACATAACAACAATGGAACACATGGAAGCCGTCTAGAGCGTCGATCTTGGGGCATCACAACTAACCACTGCATGTCATGTTTGGTAGTCTCAAGTCATTGAAAGCATGCACGACCCATATCTCTCATTGGTTGATATGTCACGAAATAAGAAATGAGGAGGGAGTTAATGTACCGTGCCTAAGTGTTTTGGGACGAAAGGGGACGCAGCTTCATTGACTAACTGCACTTGCGTTTGGGTGAATGACTCATGGGCCCAACAGGTGGCTGGCCCACCTGTCATACAACCAAAGGCAGGTGTGGTAGAGGGCCGAGGAGTAGATGGCCAACACACACGTGAATGCAACGCAGTCTGCACTTCTCATATAAAGGCTCCCCCAGGCCAATCTACGAAATCCTACGCACCTATGCACCCTAATCAAGGGCAAGAGTGATCATTCCAATCGCAAAATCAGCTGACTAGAAGCTAGTCCCATGGAGGCGATGAGCGCGAGCATCAGCCAGCTGTGCCAGATGGTCCATGACGCTATCCTGCGGCACGACACCGAGGAACATCTCCATGTCATGCTTGAGGCCGCCAGGGAGAGAGGCCCCTTGGACAACAGCTTCATCTCCTTGTTCGACAAGGTGCTCGTTGGCTGATACGTCTCCAACGTAACTATAATTTTTGATTGTTCCATGCTATTATATTATCTGTTTTGGATATTTATGGGCTTTATTATGCACTTTTATATTATTTTTGGGACTAAACTATTAAACCAGAGCCCAGTGCCAGTGCCAGTTTCTGTTTTTCCCTTGTTTCAGTGTTTCGCAGAAAAGGAATATCAAACGGAGTCCAAACGGAATGAAACCTTCGGGAGCATGATTTTTGGAATGAACGTGATCCAGGAGACTTGGAGTTGAAGTCAAGGAAGCTTCGAGGTGGCCATGAGGCAGGGAGGCGCACCTGCCCCCCAGGGCGCGCCCCCACCCTCGTGGGCCCCTCGTGGCTCCCCTGACCGACTTCTTTCACCTATATATGTCCATATACCCTAAAAACTTGAGAGAGCAGAATAGATCGGGAGTTCCGCCACCAGAAGCCTCCGTAGCCACTGAAAACCAATCTAGACCCGTTACGGCACCCTATCGGAGGCGTGAATCCCTCTTCGGTGGCCATCTTCATCATCCCGGTGCTCTCCATAACGAGGAGGGAGTAATTCTCCCTCGGGGTTGAGGGTATGTACCAGTAGCTATGTGTTTGATCTCTTTCTCTCTCTCTCGTGTTCTTGAGTTGGCATGATCTTGATGTATCGCGAGCTTTGCTCTTATATTAGGATATTATGATGTTTCTCCCCCTCTACTCCCTTCTGATGGATTGAGTTTTCCCATTGAAGTTATCTTATCGGATTGAGTCTTTAAGGATTTGAGAACACTTGATGTATGTCTTGCACGTGCTTATCTGTGGTGACAATGGGATATCATGTGATCCACTTGATGTATGTTTTGGTGATCAACTTGCGAGTTCCGTGACCTCGTGAACTTATGCATAGGGGTTGGCACACGTTTTTGTCTTGACTCTCCGGTAGAAACTTGGGGCACTCTTTGTAGTTCTTTGTGTTGGTTGAATAGACGAATCTGAGATTGTGTGATGCATATCATATAATCATACCCACGGATACTTGAGGTGACATTGGAGTATCTAGGTGACATTAGGGTTTTGGTTGATTTGTGTCTTAATGTGTTATTCTAGTACGAACTCTATGATAGATCGAATGGAAAGAATAGATTTATGTTATTTTACTATGGACTCTTAAATAGATCGATCAGAAAGGATAACTTTGAGGTGGTGGTGTACCCTACCATAATCTCTTCGTTTGTTCTCCGCTATTAGTGACTTTGTAGTGACTCTTTGTTGCATGTTGAGGGATAGTTATATGATCCAATTCTGTTTTTATTGTTTAGAGGAATTGCACTAGTGAAAGTATGAACCCTAGGCCTTGTTTCCTAGCATTGCAATACCATTTACGCTCACTATTATCATTAGTTACCTTGCTGTTTTTATATTTTCAGATTACAAAAACCTATATATACCATCCATATTGCACTTGTATCACCATCTCTTCGCCAAACTAGTGCACCTATACAATTTACAATTGTATTAGGTGTGTTGGGGACACAAGAGACTCTTTGTTATTTTGTTGCAGGGTTGCTTGAGAGAGACCATCTTCATCCTACACCTCCCACGGATTGATAAACCTTAGGTCATCCACTTGAGGGAAATTTGCAACTGTCCTACTATCGGTGTGGAACGACACCTATGGGATCACAAGAATCCCTACTACGGTTGGCGGGGCGCGGGGTCGTGAGAAGAGCGGATCTAGCAGGTAGCACACGGTTTGTTTATCCAGGTTCGGGCCGTTAGGATGCGTAAAACCTTACTCCTGCTTTGGTGGACTGTATATCTGTGTTCTTGAGCTAGCTATGGGGCGTGAGGAGCTCCAAAAAGCCGAATCCTTCTCCTGGTCGCCTCGGGCCTCCTTTTATAGGAAAAGGGTTTGCCACAGTGGCACACAGGAGGTGGAAAGGGTACAGTGATGCGAGGTTATCCCTCGCATTACATGATAAGGCGCCTTTAATGTGTCTTGCTTAGGTGTCCTTGCTTTATCGGGGATGGGGGAGAGATCTGTCTCGTCCATCGCCACTCCTTCTTGTGTTGACACGCGCCCTGGCCAGCGACGCCTGAGATGCCACGTAGGTAGGCAGGCAGCTGAGGTGGCGTAGTGGTGGGTTTTCACGAAGTTCTAAATGCTGCCACGCAGGTGCCTGCCCAGCTGGTTGGGTCGGCAGCTGCATGCATGCGGTGGTGGAGGCTCAGTCGGCGTGGGCCTGATGGTGGCCCTGCGGGTGTCCTCGGTAAGGGCCTTGCCGGGGCCCCGGCAAGGGTCTTGCCGAGGCGCCTGCTGTCATCCCCGGCAAGGCGCTTGCCGGGGGCCTTGTGGTCCTCCTCGGTTCGGATCCCGCCAAGGGTTGTTGCCTCCTTAGTGCGTATCCGATCTTGAATGTCTTCACGAAGATCTGCATGCTGCCACGGGGATGTCTCCCGAATCCTTGCCCCTTGGGGGCAGTGGACTCAAGGGTGATTCGCCCCGCAGGCACGGGACGAGTTGCCGCGGCAAGGGTCTTGCCGGGGCTGCTAGAACTATCTCCCAGCAAGGATCTTGCTGGGGGAGTCCGCTTGGTCCCCTTTGCTCTTCGTGGTCTTGGCCTTGGCGTCGTAGTTCTCTTGAGCTTCGGTCTTATCCTAGCTCACCTCCCTTGCCTTGCTTGGTGTGGTGCTGCCCGTGGCACAGACTACCCGTGCATAGTTATAGGGGTACAAAAAGTGTACCCCTCTTTTTGTACACCGACAGGAGCCCCCGGGCCTGGTCCACACATAAGCACAACGCGTTGTTTGGGCTAGGCCCAAAAACGGTGCACGGGCAGGCGGGCGGTTTTTACCGCGGTAAGATTCTTCACGCGCTGCGCTTCCCACGACTCCCTCGCATGGTGCGGCGTGGGGAGGCGCGTGTGACGTGGGCGGCATGCGTGGGGTTGGTTCCCGTAGGCATGCGTCACGTCCTAGTAAAGGGGGCAGTTCGCGCCTTCCCCATAAACGGAGGGAGGCGTGGAGGCGCGGCCCATTTACTGAATGGGGCCAAGGCGCGGTCCTCGAGGCATCCACTCCCCACGATCACGGGGTGGGGAGAGGTCGTCTCACCCGTCCCCTCGGTTCTGCACGTTCGCCACGTGTCTCCCATGCGCTTGGGGTGGCAAACGGTGGAGGCGGGAAACCGGGCTGTCGCTGGTTGGGGCAGCGGGTCGGCCCTGGCTCCCTGCGCCTCCCGTGTCTTGATTGGCCGAGCGGGGCGGCCAAGCCCCAACCCCGATCCTTTATAAAGAGCGGGAGGGGGGGATGGCGTCCCGCATTCTTTCATCTTGTTCTTCCTTCAGCTTCTGCTCGTCCCTTCCATCCGCCAAGGAGAGAGGGAACCCCGGTCCTTCAACAGTGGTGGTGAGGGTCGCCGCTCGACAATGCGTCCCTCCTTCTCCTGCGCCTGCGGTGGCAGAGCCAGCCGTGAGGGGAAGGGGGAGGGGGCGAGGCCGGGGCACTCGGCGAAGAGGAGGACGGGGTGGCACACCGGCCTCGCCTCCGCCAGAAGCTCCTCCTCCAATGGAGGGCCATGTTGGGGATGACCCTTGTGAGTTTTTCGTCAGGCTGCTTCAGCCGCCGCACCGTCGCCTTCGTCTCCCGACTCCATTTGCATGGGAGATGGAGCTGGATCTTCCGGAGTCGTTGTGGCTGCACATGAGGGGCTGCGGGATCAGTGGCACGCGGGCCCGCGTTGACTTCCCCGTGCCCTCGCGTGATGTATCTCCGTCGGGGATGGAAGACGTTTGCCCATATCCACCGCTTGACGGAGGGGATTACTCTCCATTTTAAGCTGATGGAGGGTGGCCTTCTCTCCTTCAAGGTCTTCGGGTGCTTTGGGACCCGTGCAAGGTGCTACATGGAGAGCCCTTCTGATAGTGAAGACTCCTCCTCGGGCGGGAGTGACGAGGAGGACAGCGGCAGCGACGATGAGGGTAGTAGGCTGCAGGATGACGGGTCCGGTTAGGTGTCGGGTGCCGCTCCGTGCGGCACCGGCGACCCCATCATCCGCGTCTCCGGCTCCCTGAACTTCTCGGGGTCATCTCCTTGGGCGGCTAGTGTTGGGAGGCTGCGGAAGAGGAAGAGGGCGGGCGGCAAGGCCGTCAAGCCGGAGTACGCGGGCACCGACGCCTTTAACGCGTGTTGCCGTCCTGCCGCCTCATCTTCGAGCTCTTCTTCCAGCGCTGCCATCACCATCCAGCCTTTGGACGGCCACCAAAATGTTCTCTTGGTGTCTTCTGCCACCCGTAGCTCGCCTAGGCGCTCCATTTGTCTCTTTCGCCTCCTTGACCTGCCTCCTGAGGAGAGGGACAAGAAAGGGATTACATGCACCTTATCTCTTTTTAGTTTGTAAGCCTTCGGGCCTCTGTTGAATTTAAAATTTGTAATCCCATCATTCATGTTTTTCATTGTAGCGACCAGACCTCAAACGGTCCAATCTCTGTGCTCCGGTGTCATCCCTGGATCAGTAATGCTGATACCACACAGTACTCGGAGGATTTATAACAGAGGAGCAATCACACACTTATTACATTGAGTGTCTCAATAGAGAACTTATTACAATAAACATGGCTTAAGGCCATCTAATAACGATAACAGCGGAAGGCTTGGAAGATAAGCGAGTCCATCAACTCCAACGGCATCACTGAGTATAGAACCATGACCTAAAACTCCTTAATCATCGTCTGAAAAGTCTGCAACATTAACGTTGCAACCCGAAAACGGGTCAGCACATGGAATATGCTGGCAATGTAACACATAGAGAGTAATGGAATGAAACAACTATTCTATATGCATATTTGGCTGGTGGAGAGCTCTACGATTGCAGTTTTTGCGAAAAGCCAATTTTTCTCTACTGCAAAGGAATAAATTTATTTAACTATCATGGTGGTTGTTAAACATTGAGAATGGTTGACAGCATTCTCTATCCCAATTAAACATCATTACACAAAACCCAACCAAATTAAATTAGGGTAACATGTTGAGATTCACATGATAATCGAGGTACTAGATACTCAAGATGTCCATAACCGGGGACACGGCTAACCATGATTAGTTTATACACTCTACAGAGGTTTGCACACTTTTCCCCACAAGACTCGATCGCCTCCGTTTGGTTTCTCGCACAACATGGTGTTTGAGAAGACGGATGACCGAGACATAGTCTTTTAGAAGCGCTAGCACCTTACGATCGGGTAGACCGTACCACCTACATCCCTTACATCTGCTAGTCTACCACTGTAAGAGTTTGCATGACTTAGTCAACTATGCTAGAGCCCATAATAGCTTGTGGCTGCACACGGAAGTTTCTAGCATGAAAAATCTCATGATCCCTTTGAGCCTGGGTGGCGGTCCAAAAGAAAATAGGCAAATCCTGGATTACCTAGGTGCCTCAATCCACCCAGATGTGTATTTAAGTTGCCACCTTAGATAAACCATTAATTAACAAACTCACATCTGTCATGGATATCACTCACCCAATCCACGTCTACTAGCATAGCATAGCAATAATAAGCAAACATAGAAGTAACTCCCAAAGGTTTGATAATAAACAGGTAATAGGTACTACCTCAACTACTTCCCATCCCACAATTTAATTAGATCCTAATCATGCAATGTTTGAGGATTTGATCTAATGCAATAAAACTGGGTAGTAGGAAAGGTATGATCAAGTGTTACTTGCCTTGCTGATGATCCGCGAAACCTAAGATTCGAAGTAACAAGCGGCGCACTCCGGGTATTCTATCACAGACAAACAACAAGCATACAATAAGTACTCATCTAATGCATAGGTAAAATTCAAGTAAGAGATCTAACCAGAAAGTTCAACTTAAGAACTCCGGTTTGCAAAAAAGAATCAAATCGAACGAAGCAACGAAAGTCAAACGGCGAAAGAAAACAACTTCGTTCTACTAATATGGATCTAAGGCAAATTTTATAGTGGCAAAAACTTGTTTAAGTTGGTTAGACGGATAGACGGTTTTGAGATGAAACTCCAGGCGCTTGAATCGCCTGATTACGATAAACGAGCGAAAAGTTATACTAAAACAAAAATCGGATCAGAAATCGCGATCAGAGAATAATCGCGGAAAATCCGGGAAAAGAAAAATGACGAACAGATTAACGAATGAACATTCGTTATCTGGATCTAAATGACGAACACTTTCGCTAAAATGAACGAACGAGCGAACGCTCGCTATTTAACCTAAACCGAGAAAATCGATCTAAATAAAAAAATGGAAACTAAAAAAACCGACGAAAAACTGACGGAAAAACTGAACGGTTTTTCGAGAAAAACGGCGGCATGGAAATCGAGGCACCTCGGCGGCGGGTCGGCGGCGGCGGGGTCCGGCGAGGCATCGGCGGCGGCG
>NC_057806.1:191293977-191331380 GCF_018294505.1 Triticum aestivum
GGGGCTGTGCTGCGGCTTATAAAGCCTGCCGGGCCAGGAGTCCTAGTCGGACACGGCTCGGTTAGGTCGGTGCGCATTTTTTTTTCTTTTTAATAATTACACGCAGAAGAAAAATAAAAAGAAATACTAAACAGACTCCAAAAATCCCGAAATAAATTTTCCCGGGATTCTAAAATCAAGCCGCACAAGGTGAACATTCATTTGGGGCCTAAATGCAATGTTGAAAAACACACATTTTTCCTAAATTCAAATAAAATACCGAAAAACTCCGAAATAAAATCTTGCTTGATTTTATTATTAAATCCTCAATATTTCTTTATTTTGGGAAAGTCATTTTATTCCCTCTCTCATATTTTTGTAATAGAAATAATTGATGATAAAATAATTAAAATCAAATGATCCTATTCTTAATTTTTGAGAAAACTCAAATATGAAAATAACGAAATCCCCAACTCTCTCCGTGGGTCCTTGAGTTGCGTAGAATTTCTAGGATCAAAACCAAAAGCAAATAAAATATGATATGCAATGATGATCTAATGTATAACATTCCAAATTGAAAATTTGGGATGTTACAAACCTACCCCCCTTAAGATGAATCTCGCCCTCGAGATTCGGGTTGGCTAGAAAATAGGTCAGGGTGGTCCTTGAGCAAATCTTCCTCTCATTCCTAGGTGGCTTCGTCCTCCGTGTGGTGGCTCCACTGAACCTTACAAAACTTGATAACCTTGCTACGAGTGACTCGACCGGCAAACTCGGGAATCTTAACTGGTTTCTCCTCATAGGTCAAATTGTTATCCAACTGGATTGCTTCCAATGGCACTGTATCCCTCAACGGTATGTCAGCCATCTCCGCGTGGCACTTCTTCAACTGAGAAACGTGGAACACATCATGAACTCCTGACAATCCTTCGGGCAATTCCAACTTCTAGGCCACTTCTCCCATACGCTCCAAAACTCGATATGGTCCTACAAATCGTGGTGCTAACTTTCCCTTAACTCCAAAACGCTTTGTTCCCCGAAGTGGTGATACTCGAAGATAAGCTCTATCTCCAACTTCGTAAACTGTCTCCTTGGATTTAGAATCTCCATAACTCTTCTGTCTGGACTGGGCTATCTTGAGCCTATCGCGAGTCAACTTCACCTTCTGTTCAGACTCTTTAATCAAGTCAGGTCCAAACAACTGGCGGTCTCCAACTTCGTCCCATGACAACTGTGTCCTGCACCTCCTTCCGTACAAGGCTTCAAAAGGGGACATCTTCAAACTAGTTTGGTAGCTATTGTTATAAAAGAACTCTACATATGGCAAATTGTCGTCCCAACTAGATCCATAATCTAGCGCACAAGCTCTCAGCATATCCTCCAAAATCTGATTGACTCTCTCGGTTTGTCCATCTGTCTGTGGATGAAAAGATGTACTGAATTCTAGCCTGGTACCCAAAGTTTCGTGCAACTGCTTCCAGAACTTTGAGGTAAACTGGGTTCCTCTATCTGATATGATACTCCTCGGAACTCCATGCAAACATACGATCCTGGTCATGTATATCTTTGCCAACTTAGCACTGCTGTAAGTGGTCTTTACCGGGATGAAATGAGCTACCTTTGTCAAACGATCGACTACAACACAAATCGAGTCATAGCCTGAGCATGTTCTGGGCAATCCTGTAATAAAATCCATGCCTAGCTTATCCCACTTCCATTTGGGTATCAGCAAGGGTTGTAGCAATCCCGCTGGCTTCTGATGCTCTGCCTTCACTCTCTGACATACATCACAAACTGCTACATACTCCGCAATATCCTTCTTCATTCCGGTCCACCAGAAAATATCCTTCAAATCCAAATACATCTTGGTATTTCCTGGGTGAATCGAATATGGTGAATCATGTGCCTCTTGCAGTATCAACTTCCTGATCTCCGGGTCATTGGGCACGTAAACACGGTCTTTAAACCATAGGGTATCGTACTCATCCTCACGAAATCCCTTAGCCTTTCCTTTGCTAAGTTTCTCCTTAATAGAAGCAATCTCCTTGTCAGTCCTTTGGGCTTCTCTGATTTTATCCATCAATGTAGACTGAATCTCCAATGCTGCTACATAGCCTCCCGGGACTATTTCTAAACATAACTCTCGAAGATTTTCGACTAACTCCCTTGGTAATTCTCCCGTCATTAGGATGTTGACATGACTCTTACGGCTTAATGCGTCGGCTACTACATTAGCCTTTCCGGGGTGATAATGCAATTTCATATCATAATCCTCTATGAGCTCCAACCATCTCCTTTGTATGAGATTCAACTCCTTTTATGTGAAAATATACTCCGAACTCTTATGATCCGTATACAGCTCGCAATGGTTTCCAATCAGAAAATGTCTCCAAGTCTTCAGTGCATGCACTACGGTTGCTAACTCCAAATCATGCGTAGCATAATTCAACTCATGAGGCTTAAGCTGTCGTGAGGCATATGAAACAACTCTCCCTTCCTGCATAAGCACTGATCCAAGTCCTCAGCGTGAAGCGTTGCAATACACCTCATAATCCTTGGTCTGGTCTGGCAAAATCAACACTTGTGAAGTAACCAAACATTTCTTCAACTCCTGGAAACTAGCCTCACATTCCTCCTTCCATATGAACTTGGTATCTTTCTTCAACAACTCCGTCATAGGCTTCACAATCCTTGAGAAATTCTCAATAAATCTCCGGTAGTATCCTGCGAGTCCAAGAAAACTCGGAATCTCTCCAACTATTGTTGGTGCTTCCCAATTGGTCACAGTAATAACCTTTGTGGGGTCAACTGCTATTCCTTCTCCGGATATAACGTGTCCGAGGAATCCTACTTCCTTCAACCAAAACACACATTTGCCAAACTTGGCATAAAATTGATGTTCCCTAAGCTTTCTAAGAACCAAACGCAAATGTTCCTTATGCTCCTCTTCATTCTTTGAGTACACCAGGATATCATCAATGAACACTACGATGAACTTATCCAAAAACTCCATAAACACTTTGTTCATCATGTTCATAAAATATGCAGGTGCGTTAGTTAGACCAAATGACATAACGGTATACACGTACAGCCCATACCTGGTGGTAAAAGCCGTCTTGGGTATATCCTATTCCCGAGTCTTCAACTGGTGGTATCCTGATCGCAGATCGATCTTGGAAAATACCTTAGCTCCTTGCAATCGATCAAATAGATCATTGATCATCGGTAGTGGGTACTTGTTCTTGATTGTTACTTCATTCAATCCTCGATAATCGACACCATCCTTAACGATCCATCCTTCTTCTCCACTAGAAGTACTGGCGATCCCCAAGGTGAAGAACTTGTGTCGGGGGTTAGGTGCGACATATGCCAAAGGATGGCTTATCATGGTGGGGGCGAGTAGAACGTCGCCGGTGCCTGGAAACAAGATGAGGCGAAGACATGCACGCCGGCAAATCTTACCTAGCTTCAGGGCTCTCCGGGGAGATAATACCCCTACTGCTGCTCTGCGGGGTCTCCGCATGATCACTATGGCGAAGTGCTTACACGATTGCTCCTTGAGCTGTTTCCTGGAGGTAGGAGAGGGCAAGGCTAGCTCTCTCCCTCCTATATGATCTGGTCTAGAACTAATGGATGCCAACCCTTTGCATGGGTGCCCTGGGGGGTTTATATAGGCCTACCCCCAGGGGTACAATGGTAATCTGGCTGGACGCGGGCCCAGCCGTCAGTGCCTCTGGCCTCCGTCTTCCCTGCCAACTGCTGGGGCCCGCTGACTGGCCTGGTACGGAGCCGACAGGCCGCGTCCGCGACGGGCGGTTCTTGCTGGCTGCTGATTACTGTAGCCGTGCTTCTGATGACGCGGGCTTGATCATGGGGTCGTGGCAACAGCCCCGCCGCCTGGCGGGCGATCACTATTGCCACTCTCCATCACATCTTGATTAATGGCGTGTGGGCCCCGGGGGAGGGCTCGGTCGACTCCCTGGGGCCGGCTCCCGACGGGTCCGGCTGGTGGTCCTTTTGCCGTCTCCGGGGGTCTCCCTGACTGGTGGGACCCGCTGCCTCTGGGCCGTACAAACAAGCCGTCGTGGGTGCAGGATTCGGTCCTGCGATGCTGATGTCAGGGCCGGCATGGCAGCAGTGCCATGCCGCGCGGAGATCTTCCGGGGTACGGCATGCTGCGGCCATGCCTGCCCTTGGTAAGGGGCGGGAGTGGGATTCACTGTAGCCACTCCCCTGCCCCGTCCCACTTAATCAAGTCATGGGGTTTGTAGGAGTCGCAGGCCGACTCCCCAAAGCCGGCTTCTCTGGAAGTCGCCAGTCAGGAGTCGCCTTTCCCTAGAGTCATCCCTGGGACTCGGCCATGAGTGGTCAGCTGGCCATCTTGCCGTCGACTTCTCGAAGGCGGCTCTTCGTCCTGGGGTCTTGAGGGGCGCAGCCTGCCCCGATGTTTTGAAAGGTTCTGGGGCTCGGGTTGGCCTACCCACGGCCCATTACTCCAACAGTAGTCCCCGAAGCTGTTGAGGCACCGTGGTCGATCGGCCGAGAAGCCTCAGCAGTTTCTCTTTCTGGGTGCTCAACACATGGTTCTTGGTTGACTTCTGCCGGGCCGGCTAGGAGGAGTCGGACTCGCCCAACTCTGGCTCGCACAATATTTCGAACATCACGGCGGGATCCAAGTAGCGTGCTGGCTAAGCCTTCGGGCCGCCGCCCGTTCTAGGCCTGTCATGCGATAACACGTGGCTGGGCCATACTGCCAGCCTACGCGCGCGATAGGACAGGCCCGTAGGTGGGGCCCGCCACTACCGCGCCTCGGCGCCCGAGCGGATCCGCTGCGGCCTCGGCGGACGGTTGGGATTCCCGTGGAGGTATGCGCACAGTAACTTTGTCATGGAACGTGGGGGTCGTGGGGCCGTGGGCGCAGTAAATCCCACGACCGCCCCCTCGGCTTCACAGCCCGCGAGGCTATAAGTAGGGGAGAGAGGAGGGCGCGGCGGAGCAGGCGTGCCCCTCCTTCCCACTACTCCTCGCTCTCCTCCTTCTCACTGCCCCTCGCTCTCCTCCTTGTCACTGCCCCTCGCTCTCCTCCTTCTTCTTCTTATTTGCACCGCCGCGCGCCCAATCTTCGACGAACGCCGTGGCGATCAGCTCGTGGTGAGCTCTTCCTCTGCCGCCGCGCCTCCCCCGGTGCGCTCCGGCACCTGGGACAGCTCCGAAGTTCACGACGACCACATCGAGTTCCTCTGCAGGACTCGTTGGCTCCCCGGCGAGGATCACGTGCGGGTGCGTCTTGCGCCGAGGGGGGAGATTTCCCCCACGCCGCAGGAGGGCGAGCGGGTCATCTTTCGCTCGCACTGCCTGCGCGGGTTGGGGCTGCCGGCGAGCAGCTTCTTCCGCTCCTTCCTGGAGTTTTACGGCCTCTAGCCGCAAGACCTCAGGCCCAACACGGTGGTGCTGCTGTCCGCCTTCGTGGCCTTGTGCGAAGGCTTCCTCGGAGTCCTCCCCACCCTCGAGCTCTGGGGGGGGTTCTTCTTCTCCAAGCTCGGCACCCAGGCTACAAGCGTGCCGGCTCAATGCGGCGCTTTCATCGCCATGCGAAGGTCGGGGGCCGACAACCCCTTCCCCTCCATCTCGCTGATAAAGTCTGTGAATATGTGGCAGAGATCGTACTTCTACGTCAGGAGCGTCTCCGCGAGGGGCGACTGGGTCAACCTGCCGGCTTTCCAAGCCGGCCCGCCAGCTGGGATACTGCCCAACTGGTCATACCGGGTCAAGTCGCTAACGCGTGCGGGAGCCGGCGCCATCGCGCGACTTCCAGTGCTTACGCAGTCGGAGGGTTTGACTAGTTCAGACCTGCTGGCCGCCTTTGTGGCGCGCCGAGTTCTCCCGCTCCAAGGCTGCCCCCATATGATATGCCAAATGAGTGGGCACCGCGACCCAAGTCGGATGTGCACCAAGGACATGCCTCACGAGGAGGTGTCCTTCATGGTGAACTACCTCTCGGACAGCAAGCTCCTGCAGGATTGGCGGTTCGGCAAGGAGCCGTACTCCCGCGCCAACCCCCTGCCTGTGGTGAGTTGCCTTTTCTTTCTTTCTTTGGATTGTCTTCTTTCTCGCCGAGTTTATTTTGACCAGTCGGCTTTGGTCAAAATCCCCTCCTCCATCCACCAGCTGGCACTTCAGGGCCGGCCCGCAAGTTCCTTGCCGACCGGGCGGAGAGCGACGTCGACGACCCCGATCTGGGGGCGGGGGCTCTGGAGGATGACGCCGAGGGAGGAGGAGGAGCAGCAGGCGACTTCAGGCCTTCGGGCACTTTCACTGACTGGCCTGACGACGATGCCGAGGGAGAAGTCGCCCCCCGCCATCAACCAGGAGCCAGCCAGCTTGGTGCGGGCTCTTCTGCCGCGCCGGGTGCTCCAGGCAGCGGGAAGAAACGCAGGCCGCGCCGACCTTGTTCGGCAGTCGGCCTAAGAAGCCCAAGGGTTCAGCTGCGACGACCCGGCGGGACGAGGCGGCTGCGAGGGCCATCCGCTTCCGCAAGGAAGTGAAGAAGCTGCCGTTGGTCTCGGCGTGAGTATTCTGTTTCAATGCTTTATTCTTTCTTTGTGGCTTCGTCTGAGTCTTTTGCTTGCTTCCCTTGCTTCAGGGCTCCCCTTACTCTTGAGAGGGTCACCGCCGCCTCCGTCATGGGGTCAGCAGAGACGTCCGCCACCACTCGGCGGATTGACCCCGCTGCTGACCTCCGGGAGGCGATAGAGCGGAATGCGCAGGAGAAGCGCAACGAAGAAGAGGCCGCTCGCCTGGAGAAGGCGGAGACCGATAGGGCGGAGGCCTCCGCCAAGAAAAAACTGGCGGAGGCCGAAGCCGCCGCCGCGACAAAGCGGCAGGCTGAGGAGGCCGCACGCCGCCAATCGGCGGTGTTCGTAACCCCGCTGAACTCTGTGCCGCTGCCTCCGGAGTTCACGGGGCAGACCGGGGAAGCCGGCGGTGAGAACCACGTCATGGAGAGGGAAGGCGGTGACCCCTCTATGCCGGACGTGATCGTTCCACCGTCGTATCCGCCGCCGTCTGGGAGCGCGCACGACAAGCAGCCAGCGGACCCTCTGGTGCCGCCGACCAAAGACGAGGCCATGGCGAGGCTACTCCTCCAAGTCGGCTCGCCAATGCGCCGCCGTCTAGAGAAGGCGACTTCGGCACCCCGCCCCCTGGAGGCCGGCACTGCCAGCTCAGCGATCCCAGACGCCGAAGCAACGAGTGCCGCGCCCACTGGGTGGGTGCGTGGAGGCGGCACAGGGCCGCTGAAGCAAGCGCTTCTGGACGTCCAGGCGAAGCTTCATGCTGAGGGTGACGCTCTCCAGAATTGCACCAAGGCGTACCGAGCATCGCGGGCAGCCGTCCGGGTATGTTTTTTCCTTTGGTCTTTGTTTTCTTGTTCCTCTCTGTGGGGGCGCGCCAGCGCACCCACTGGGTGTAGTCTCCGTGTTTCGGGCTGGCTACTGAGCAGGCGGCCCGGAACTCCAATTGATGAACTCTGGGTATTAACTTTTGTCTGAAACGTTTGTCGCAGGACTACCACAACCTCCGCGTTACTGCCTTCAACCATAACGTTGAAGAGCTGGGCAAGCGGACCGCCGACTTGTCGGAGAGCCGGAGTAAGTCCTTTTTCTTCTTTGCGGGGGCGCGCTGGCGCACCCGCGGGCTGTAGTCCCCGAGATTCGGGCCGACTGCTGAGCAGTCGGGCCGGATCTCCCCGGCGACCTTCTTTATTGATGACTTAACGCCTTCTTTCTTCCTTCTTTTCAGGGGCCAACGCTGCTCTTCAACAGCAGCTGAGTGAAGCCAACTCCGCATTGCGCGCAAAAGGAGAGGAGTGTAGCAAGCTCGCCACAGAGCGTGATCTGCTGGCCACTCAATTGGCAGAGCAGAGGGAGCTGCTTGCGAAGACGCAGAGGGAGGCGGACGAGACGGAAACCGCCCTCCTCGCCGAGTTCGCGAGCGAGCGCTCCTCCTGGTCTGACAAGGAGGCGATGCTGGTCTCCGGTTTCCGTGAGATTGAAGACTTCGTTGATGGTGAGTTTCTTTACTTTCTTTCTTCGAGCTGCCGATTATAAGTCGTGCCGACTCCTGGTTTTTGACTTGCTTCTTCGTTTCTTCCGTCTTGGCAGACTTCTTTCCTGGGCACTCGCAGGCCGCCATCCAAGCCATCGAGGTTGACCGTGAAGGTCAGAGGGCGCAGAGACCGCCGCCGACGCCCCCCGAACCCTTGACGAGCACATCCTGAGCATCGAGGCTCGCCTACGGCCGACTCACCGGATGCTGCGCCGGCTTCAGCGTGTCGGTGCCCAGGCGATTGCCGCCCTGTGGCCAGACATGCAGGCTCCGCGCACCCCCAGCCTGACGGCTGACTGGCTAGAGGTCGCTGCTGGTCGTCTTGAGGCCTGGAAGGGTTCTTCGATCCGAGCTGGACCGCGCCGTGCCTTGGAGTTCGTCAAGGCGTGGTCTTCGGGGCTGGATCTAGACCGGCTAGCCACACTTCGGTCGGAGGCCCAGCCGGAGCTGGCAGCTGCGGAAGACGCCCTCATCAAGCGTGCTGCGGCGATTGCCGAGTACACCGACACCAGCATCTTCGTTCCCGAGCGGTCTGAAGACGGCGAGGAGGTACCGCCGGAGTGGTTTGGGATGAACCCAGACTACGGCGAGGACTCGGCGGAGCTGATCGGCTCCAGCGTCGAGGAGGAAGGCGAGGCGGAGGACGGAAGCACCAGAAGACGGAGCAGACGGCCAGCCTCAGCTCGACCGCGCCTCCAGCAACGAGCCGCATGCGACCGAGCCGACTGCCGCCGGAGGCGATCAAGCTGAGACTACCCAACCGGCCGCCCCGACGCCTGACGCTGCCGCCTCCTCTGACCCTCCGAATCCGTCTGCTGCCTCCTAAGCTGCCGCCTTATCTTTATTTTATCTGCTTTAGTAGTCTTTGAAGAACTTGTTAATTCGCACAATTCCACCCGCGGGGTGTATTTTGAACTTCTGCCGAAGATTCGGCCAAGGGCCTATGTTATGTAAATATATTTATCCGAATTCTATCTTTTCTTGCTCATTGCTCTTTTGGCTTTTTTCCTTTGCCGCTTTCTCTTAGCTGCCTGCCTTGCCAATCGGACAGCCGCTTTGCGGACTGTCGCTGGATCAAATGCTTAGCTACTTTGGGAAGGCAAGTACTTATTCATTTTTAAGAGTTTTTGAGCAAGTTGAATAGAAGGCGGCAATCCGACTATTCGAGAGTCGGTTTGCGAAAAAAGGCTGGAAGCCGTCTTGAGCTATGTTTTATGCTTTGAGTCCTTAGCCATTTTTCATGCGAACGCCCATTCTACCTTACCTCTGCCCACCGTACAGTCGCTCTGCGAGCTGCGGCTTCTGACAGGAGACGGTTTAGGTGTTACACACTACTTGTCCGGCTACAGGAAGCATTTCATTGTGCAAGGCGGAAAGTCCCCGGGCCGACTTGTCGAGCCCGGTGCCAAGCGGCATAACAAAGAGTAACATACTTGTAGGCATGATTTTTATCATACAGACAAAAGAGGGCAGTCCCCGAGCTCGTCTCGGGGGGCCCAAAGTCTTGATACTTTAATACAGAAGGTAGCGTGGTACATACTACATCAACTGTAAAATCTTCGGAGGAGATTTGCATTCCATGGCCGCTCTGTTTCCTTGCCGGAGTCGTCCCTCTTGCATGCTCGGGCCTTCTAAGCATCAATCAGGTAGTAGGAGTCGTTGCCCAGTACTTTGCTGATGATGAAAGGACCTTCCCAAGGCGCCGACAGCTTGTGCTGGCCGGATGTTCGCTGGATCAGCCGGAGCACAAGGTCGCCTTCTTGGAAAGATCTTGGCTTGACCTTCCTGTTGTGGTATCGGTGCAGGCTCTGCTGGTAGATGCTGGACCGGCTGAGTGCCAACAGCCGACCCTCTTCCAGCAGATTGACGCCGTCTTGTCGTGCTTCTTCTACTTCCTCCTCGGTGTACATGGTGACTCGTGGGGAGTCGAACTCTATGTCCGTTTGGATGACGGCTTCGGCACCGTAGATGAGGAAGAAAGGCGTGAAGCCGGTTGACTTGTTTGGAGTCGTGCGCAGATTCTAGAGGACGACTGGTAGCTCGTCGAGCCAGCAGCTAGCCGAGCGCTCCAGGGGCTTGATCAGCCAGGGTTTGATGCCAGACAGGATGAGGCCGTATGCTCGCTCTACCTGGCCGTTTGACTATGGGTGGGCGACGGACGCTAGGTCCAGTCGGATGCCCTGTGTTGCGCAGAAACAGGCCAAGGCGCCTTTGGCAAAATTTGTGCCGTTGTCGGTGATGATGCTGTGTGCTATGCCATACCGAATTGTGATATCGGAGATGAAAGTTACGTCAGTCGGACCATTCAGTTTCTTTATTGGCTTTGCTTCTATCCACTTGGTGAACTTGTCCACTGCGACGAGTAAGTGAGTTAAGCCACCTCATGCTGTCTTGAATGGTCCTACCATGTCTAGACCCCAAACTGCGAACAACCAGGCAATGGGGATGGTCTTGAGTGCAGAAGCCGGCTAGGGCGGCTTGGAGCTGAACTTCTGGCACCCTTTGCATTTTTGTACTAATTCCTTGGCCTCTTCTAAGGCAGTCGGCCAGAAGAAACCGTGTCGAAAGGCTTTTGCGACGAGTGCTCTTGAGGTCGCATGGTGGCCGCACTCGCCTTGATGGATGTCTTTGAGAATTGCTTGGCCTTGCTCTCGCTCTACGCAGTGCTGGTAGACACCAGTGACACTGCGCCTGACCAGCTCTCTGTTGACTATGGTGTAGGCTGCCGCCCAATGTTGTATTTGCCGAGCTGAGGTCTCATTAGTTGGCAGCTCTTTATTCACCAGGAATTTGAGGATGGGCTGGGCCCATGAGGGTGCTGCTATTTCTTCAACTGCCAGAACTATGACTTGGACGAGGGCGGTTGGGCTGGGAGGCGGCGGGTTGGAGTCAACAACCACTTGCTGGGTTAATGAAGTCCCCAGGCCGACTAGCGCGGCCCTTGGGTCGAGTTCTGGAGTCTTCGAGTCCGCCGCCGCAGTCCCCGGGCCGGGTTCGACTGTGGCGGCTTTGGAGCCATCTGCCAAAATCCTCGTACCCTCTTGAATGGTCCTACTGGTAGATGCTGGACCTGCTGGTAGGTACCGGGTCTCGGCCCAGTCGACGAGGAATTCGGCCAGTGCTTGTGAATTGATAGCGGTGCGGGGCTGGTAGTGGATGGTGTAGGGAGCCAGCTCTATGGCCCACTTGGCCACTCGACCGGAAGCATCTCGGCTACCAATGATCTGGGCAAGCGGGGCCGTGCAAACCACCGTGATTGGATGCTCTTGAAAGTAAGGCTTCAATTTCTTGGCAGTAAAGTGTACGCCATAGCACATCTTCTGGTAGTGGGGGTAGTTCTGCTTGGAGGTCGACAGTACTTCACTCAGGTAATATACCGGTCTCTGGATAGGTAGTGCCTTGCCTTCCTCCTTGCGTTCCACTACAATGACCATGCTGACTACCCGGCTGGTGGCGGGGATGTATAGGAGCATAGGTTCCTTGGGAGTCGGAGCCGCCAGGACGGGTGGAGTAGTCATCATCTTCTTCAACTAGAGAAAAGCTTCGTCCGCCTTATGGTTCCACTCGAAAAAAGTGGTCTTCTTCATGAGTTGGTATAAGGGGAGAGCTTTCTCGCCCAGCCGACTGATGAATCGGCTGATGGACGCAAAGCAGCCGGTGAACTTTTGCACATCCAGCAGTCGGCTGGATACCTCCATTCTCTCAATGGCCTTGATCTTCACAGGGTTGCATTCTATGCCGCGTTCAGAGACCAGGAAGCCAAGGAGCTGGCCGGCTGGTACTCCGAAGACACACTTCTCGAGATTAAGCTTGATCTGGAATCGGCGGAGGTTATCAAAGGTCTCCTTGAGGTCTTCCAGCAGTGTTCCACGCTTTTCTGTCTTCACCACCACGTCGTCCACGTAGACGTGGGCATTCCTGCCGAGCTACTTAAGGAGGCACTTCTCCATGCAACGCTGAAAGGTGGCGCCGGCATTCCTTAAGCCCAACGTCATGGTGTGGTAGCAGAAGGCTCCAAACGGCGTGATGAAGGCGGTCTTCAGTCTGTCAGCTGGGTTCAGCTTGATCTGGTGATATCCTGAGTATGCATCCAAAAAACTCAACAGCTCGCATCCGGTTGTGGAGTCTATCACCTGATCGATTCTTGGTAGGGCAAACGGGTCCTTGGGGGAGGCCTTGTTGAGGCTCG
This sequence comes from Triticum aestivum, assembly GCF_018294505.1. Classification (NCBI taxonomy): domain Eukaryota; kingdom Viridiplantae; phylum Streptophyta; class Magnoliopsida; order Poales; family Poaceae; genus Triticum; species Triticum aestivum. Next base: position 191,306,252 of record NC_057806.1, read on the forward strand.
TGTAGTCAATACACATTCGCCACTGTTTGTTCTTCTTTAGTACCAGGACCAGATTTGCTAGCCATTCTGGAAAGAACACTTCCATAATGAAGCCGGCTGCTAGGAGTCGGGCTATCTCTTCTCCGACAACTCTTCTCTTCTCTTCTGATAGGCGGCGCAGGGGCTGCCTGACCGGCTTTGCATCAGATCGGACATGTAACTTGTGCTCGGCGAATTCCGTCGGTACACCTGGCATGTCTTTGGGGGACCATGCGAAGATGTCCCAATTCTCACGGAGGAAATCGACGAGCTCGCCTTCCTATTTGCTGTCGAGGTTTGCACCTACGACTACGTACCTCTCTGGATGCTCCGGATCCAAGGGTATCTTCTTTGTCTCTTTGGCCGGTTTAAACGAACCTTCAGCCTCCGACTCCTTCGGGTTGGGCGATACCTCTGGCTGCTTGCCGGCCATCGCCACAACTCGCTCAAGGAGCCGATTCTCGGCCGCGATTACCAGGGACTCGGCCAGCCGACTGCTCTCAGCCGCGCAGGCAGACGACTTCCGGTAGTCGCCGGCCACAGTCAGAATTCCACTGGAACTCGGCATCTTCATCTTGAGGTAGGCGTAGTGGGGGACCGCCATGAACTTGGCCAAGGCGGGTCGGCCGAGTAGCGCATGGTATGGGCTCTCGAGATCCACCACCTCAAACCAAACAGACTCTCGGCGGAAGTGATCTTTGTTTCCAAAGAGGACGTCCATCAGGATCTTGCCGATTGGTGAGCAGGAAAGCCCAGGAACAATGCCATGGAAAACAATTTAGCTGTTCTGAAGCTGTCTTTGCTTGATTCCTAACTTCTCCATGGTGTCCTTGTACAGGATATTGATGCTGCTGCCTCCGTCTATCAGAACCCGCGAGAAACGCGCGGCTCGTCTATCCATAGCAAAGTGGCGTCCAAGACCAAGGCATAGGAGCCCGTACTTGGCATCACCTCTGGGTGGTCAGCCCTGCTCCAGCTGATGGGCTTCTCGGACCAGTGCATGAACTCTGGCGTCTCTGATGCTACCGCATTCACCTCTTGTCGCTGCAGCCGCCCGCTGCATCGATCATCAGCCATACCGGTAGACACCACGTAAGCTCCGTGCTCTTCAGGGTATTCATCTTGTACTGCGCCGACTGGCCTGACAGCGGGCTGTTGGGGCGGAGGCGGAGGCGGCTGCCGGCAGGCGGGGGAGGCAGGAGGCCGTCTCCCTTGGCGATCCTGGTGAGCCAGTGGCACTTCCGGGTGGTGTGATTCGACAGCTTCGCGCCGCTATGGAACTTGCAAGGTCCATCCAAAGTCTGCTCGTAGGAGAAGGCCGGCAACCAGTTTGGCTTGCCGCATTTCTGTCACTTGAGCGGAGGCTGCCCTTGCGGCTACTAGGCTTCAACAGTCGCGACTTGACGGCTACTGGAAGCCGGCAACGGGGCCTTGCGCTTGTGGTTGCCCTGCTGTTGTCGCCGCTTGGCGTCTCCCGCCGAAGTTTTTGGACCTTGAGTGGCCACTTTGCCAGTTGTGCTGATTTGAATCTCCACCTTCATGGAGGAGTCGGCCGTGGCGTACTTATCCGCTATGATCAGCAGCTCGTCGAGGATTTCTGGCTCGTCGCAGAGGAGTTTGTTCTTGAGGAGGGTGGCTTCTCTGCACCCCGCTGTGAAGTACTCGATGGCCTGCACCTCGTGCACGCCCTCGTAGGGGTTCCGAAGCTCGGCCCAATGCGTGAGGTAATCGTGAGTCGACTTGTCGGGGCCTTGCACGCACAAGGAGAGCTGATGAGGCTTGGGAGGACGCTTGTACGTGCTAGTGAAGTTGCGGACGAACGCTTCGGTCAAGTCGACCCAACTGTTGATGTTGTGGGGCTTCAGGATGTTCACCCATGTCCGGGCCGTGCCGTAGAGCATGAGCGGAACGTACTTTACGGCAACACGCTTGTTGCCGTTTGCTATGCTGACAGCCGTAGAGTAGTCGACTAGCCAGTCTTCCGGCTTCACGGAGCCGGTATACTTGGGCGTGTCTCTTGGGAGCGTGAACCCTCTGGGAAAGGGCTCGTCTCAAATGCGGGGCCCGAAACAAGGCGGACCCAACTCGTCTTCTTCTTCCAGCGCTAGGGATCGGTGAAGTCCGTCGATCCGGTGGCGGGCGTCATTCTCTCCAACTCCCTCTCGACGGCCAAGGCGGTCGCCGAGAGTCAGATGGTCAACAGGCGGCAGGGAGACTCGCCTCTCCTTGCGAGGAGGGGGAGGCGGACAGTCGTCCCGTCGTTCCACTACTCTCGGGCGACCGTCTCGGTCGCACTCTATGGTAATGCGTGTCTGACTGTGGCTGACAGCCGGATCCTTGTCTTTTCTTCCTCGGGCTCCGCCAGTCAGCGTCCGAGACATCACACCTTGATCTCGGCGAAGGTCGTCGTTTTGCCGCTACGACGCCTCCGTGCGGCAGCCGACCTCGTTCTACGCGGCAGCCGCTTCGAGGAGCCGCTGGACTCGCTCCATCATCAGGCGGCGTTCTTCGCCCTAGAAATTGTCCAGCTCGTCCGCCGCTGCCTGGGCGGCTCAGATGTTCTCCGCTGGAGTAGCATACATAGGGCGGCTTGCCCCAAACAGGTTGGCGATGGCTACGCCGCGCTGCTGGACCATGCCAAGGCGGCTGGGCCCCGCGGGGGCCGGCGAGCCGCCGACGGCGCGATCCATCTCCCGCTGGTAGGCTTCTGACAAGCGTCTCATGCTGGTCAGCTTCTTCGCGCCTTCAACGAGCTGAAGGCGGCGCGCCTCCAACGTCTCTGCGTCAGTGTCTTCCGGAATGGGCGTAGTTAGGTCTTGTAGCACTGCGCCGAGTGAGTCGTGTGCTCCTCCGCCGGGGAGCTCGTCATGACTGATGACGAGCACCTCGGTGACGGTGCTTCCGTCACTCTCCGCGCGAGGGAGAGGTTCGTCAAAGACCACCACGTTAGTGGGGAACGCATCGAGCGACGCGGTGTCAGAGTCGACCAGCATCGGGTTGGTGGATCCTACAGACTCCAAGTCTACGGCAGGCTCGCCGGAAACATGGAGTTGATCGAGGAGGCCCGCGAGGAGGCTCTTGGAGCCGCCCGTGCCTGCGTTGGACGCAGGTTCGTCGGAGAGGCGAACCGCGCCGACAAGTTCGGCCAGGCAGCTGGCTGCGCAGGAGATCTCAACACCGCGCAGCGCGTCGGCGCAAACTCCGTCTGGCGTGCCTGGCTGGCTGTGCTCGCCAGGGAGGAAAAGGGTTCCCGTCCAGAACAGGTCTCCGGACAGCGGTGCACCATGCCCCACGGTGGGCGCCAAATGTCTGGGGTTAGGTGCGACATATGCCAAAGGATTGCTTATCATGGTGGGGGGCGAGTAGAACGTCGCCGGTGCGTGGAAACCGGATGAGGCGAAGACATGCACGCCGGCGAATCTTACCCAACTTCAGGGCTCTCCGGGGAGATAATACCCCTACTGCTGCTCTGCGGGGTCTCCGCATGATCACTATGGCGAAGTGCTTACACGATTGCTCCTTGAGTTGTTTCCTGGAGGTAGGAGAGGGCAAGGCTAGCTCTCTCCCTCCTATATGATCTGGTCTAGAACTAATGGATGCCAACCCTTTGCATGGGTGCCCTAGGGGGTTTATATAGGCCTACCCCCTCGGGGTACAATGGTAATCTGGCTGGACGCGGGCCCAGCCGTCAGCGCCTCTGGCCTCCATCTTCCCCGTCGAGAGCTAGGGCCCGCCTACTGGTGGGCCCCGCTGACTGGCCTGGTACAGAGCTGACAGGCCGCGTCCGCCGCGGGCGGGTCTTGTTGGCTGCTGATTATTGTAGCCGTGCTTCTGATTATGCGGGCTTGATCATGGGGTCGTGGCAACTGCCCCGCCGCCTGGCTGGAGATCACTATTGCCACTCTCCATCACATCTTGATTAATGGCGCGTGGGCCCCGGGGGAGGGCTCGGCCGACTCCCCGGGGCCGGCACTCGACGGGTCCGGCTGGTGGTCCTTTTGCCGTCTCCGGGGGTCTCCCTGACTGGTGGGACCCGCTGCCTCTGGGCCATACAGACAAGCCATCGTGGGTGCAGGATTCGGTCCAGCGGTGCTGATCTCAGGGCCGACATGGCAACAGTGCCATGCCGCGCGGAGATCTTCCGGGGTACGGCATGCTGTGGCCATGCCTGCCCTTGGTAAGGGGCGGGAGAGGGCTTCACTGTAGCCGCTCCCCTGCCTCGTCCCACTTGATGAGGTCATGGGGTTTGTAGGAGTCACAGGCCGACTCCCCAAAGCCGGCTTCTCTGGAAGTCGCCAATTAGGAGTCGGCTTTCCCTGGAGTCGTCCCTGGGACTCGGCCGTGAGTGGTCAGCCGGCCATCTTGCCGTCGACTTCTCGAAGGCGGCTCTTCGTCCTGGGGTCTTGAGGGGCGCAGCCTGCCCCGATGTTTTGAAAGGTTATTGGGCTTGGGTTGGCCTACTCGCGGCCCATTACTCCGACAACTTGGGCGAATATAACCTTTATCCAGTAACTCCTTAATTTGCTTCTTAATCTCCACCAAATCCTTTGCAGGCATCCTGTATGGTCTCTTCGATATTGGCCCTGTGCCTGGCAATAGCTCAATCAAAAACTCAATATCTCTATCCGGTGGCATGCCTGGCAACTCCTCTGGAAATACATCAGGAAATTCCTTTACCACTGGTACTTCCTCCTGCACAACTCCTATTAAGCAATTTACTTGAGTCCTCTTTGGCACATGTCGGGATACATACTTGATCCTTCTCCCTTCTGGGGTGGTAAACAAAATTGACTTACTAGCACATTCAATATTCCCTTCATACTTTGATAACCAATCCATGCCTAATATCACATCCAATCCTTGGGATTCTAATACTATTAGCTCTGAGGGAAAAACATAGTTACCAATCCTTAACGGTAACCGATCACACCATCGACTAGCCATATATTCTGCTCCAGGCGAGGTTACTAACATGGGTGACCTAAGGGCTTGGGTCGACAGGTTATACTTATCCACAAATCCCCTTGATATGTATGATTGCGATGCACCAGTATGAAAAAGAACGAGTGCAGTAAATGACTTAACCAAAAACTTACCTATTACTGCATCAGGCTGAGCTTCAACCTCCTCCACGCTAACGTGGTTCACCTGTCCCCTGTTGAAAGGGTTCGGCTTCTTCCCAGAGCTTCCATTGCTATTTCCATTTTCTAATTCAGGACATTCATTGGCATAATGTCCGGTCTTCGAACACTTAAAGCAAGTGACTTGGCTTAGGTGTTTCTTGGCTGGGGTTGATGGGTTGGTGCGGTTCTGGCCGTTGCTTCCTCCATTACCGTTACCATTCCTGGGGCCATTGTGATTGTGCGAGCTACCTCCTCCATGGGTATGCTGAAAATGTCCTCCCGGTCTAGGGGTAAAACATGGCTTCTGCTGAGCTCCTGAATTGTACTTTCCTTGTGCATACTTCCTCTTGTGACTTTCAATTTGCTGCTGCTTCCCTTCAATCATGAGAGCATGATCTACCAACTCCTGGTAGTTGTTGAAGGTTGCTACCATCAACTGCATGCTCAACCCATCATTCAGTCCTTCCAGAAACTTCTCCTGCTTAGCTACATCCGTAGCAACGTCATCTGGGGCATAACATGCTAATTTACTAAAGTCCTCCGCGTACTGCCCAACTGTCCGTCCTCCTTGGCGCAAGTTGCGAAACTCACACTTCTTCATGGCCATAGCTCCTGCTGAAACATGGGCAGTGCGAAAAGCCTACTGAAACTGGTCCCATGTGACAGTGTCGACAGGGAAAGTGGCAGTGAAATTCTCCCACCATGATGTTGCGGGTCCTTCAAGCTGATGTGCGGAAAACTTCACCTTCTCCGCATCCGTGCATCCTGCTGTGGTCAACTCTCTAGCTATCCTGCGGAGCCAATGATCTGCTACTATTGGCTCGGTGCTACTGGAAAACACCGGCGCGTTCAGCCTAAGAAAACAGGCTAAATGATCAACAGGTGGTGGGGGTGGATTGTTGTTGTTGTTCCCCTTATTCTGATTCTGGAATAGCAACTACATCAATGTGTTCTACTGCTGGATCAACTGAGTGAGCTCGAGTGGAAAGGTAAATCCAGGGTCATGTCTCGGAGGCATCTGAGGGTTTAGAAAAGATGAGATTTAAGAATAGAGGGGGTCTAAAGAGAAAACACTACGCATATGCACATGAGGCAAAATCAAACAATTCACTTCATTCATTCAATCAAACAAGGGCATACAATCGATCTAACTATCGCAAAAGTGCTTGGACTATAATATTTACATGGTGGACTACTACTACTGATGAGGTGGTCTACTAGAAATATTCTTCGGTTGCAGACTCCATGATATCTGCTCTGGCTTCATCAACATAGTCATCATCGCTATCATCTGGATCTGAATCGGTGTCGTCGACGATGATGTAGTCTTCCGGGCGTATCTCCTTGGGTTCTTCGTCTTCATCTACTGGTATAGGGCCTCCCATAAATATCCCGATCTTCATTGTTAGGTCGGCATTCTTGTCCACTAATACTTCAATTTCTTCTTCACGTGTAGCCTTGAGTTCTTCCTCCAGTTCCTTGTTTCTTGTCCTTTCCTTCTTCAGGTCTATCATGTCGGCGCTCATCTGGTTCTCCTGACGTCGTATGTGCTGGTTTAACTCCTGGATAAAAGCTGCAATTGATCTATCCTTCCTAGTGCTGATCATCTCCCAGTGCTCATCTCGGCATCCACAAATCTGGTAGATAGTATCCTTGAGATCATTGCAGTAGACTTCTCCAATGCGTCCTATCGCGATGTGAGCTGCCATGCTCTTTCCTAGACTCCAAGTTGGTGCATCAAAAGAAAACTCTACGGGCTAAGTGACTGGCATGAACATCCTTCCTGGAACTTGAACTTGAATCATCCAGTGCTCTTCTTCAGGTAAAGTGGCGTTGTAGGTTCTGGTGAAGCTTGGTACTGCTATGTTCAGGTATCTAGTGACTTCCTTCAAGTGACATCCAAAGGGTGTATCTTCATCCGGTTGCGTGAACTTATTCGTTGCATCCGCCATCCTAAAAGAGTAGAAAAGATGAGGAGTCAGAAGAGAAGAGAGTAGGTAGTGATCTACGTCTTTAGCTTAGTGGTCGTGTCCTACAGTCAGTATGTGCTCTGATACCATCTCTGTAGCGACCAGACCTCAAACGGTCCAATCTTTGTGCTCCGGTGTCATCCCTGGATCAGTAATGCTGACACCACACAGTACTCGGAGGATTTATAACAGAGTAGCAATCACACACTTATTACATCGAGTGTCTCAATAGAGAACTTATTACAATAAACATGGCTTAAGGCCATCTAATAACGATAACAGCGGAAGGCTTGGAAGATAAGCGAGTCCATCAACTCCAACGGCATCACTGAGTATAGAACCACGACCTAAAACTCCTTAATCGTCGTCTGAAAAGTCTGCAACATTAACGTTGCAGCCCGAAAACGAGTCAGCACATGGAATATGCTGGCAATGTAACACATAGAGAGTAATGGAATGAAACAGCTATTCTATATGCATATTTGGCTGGTGGAGAGCTCTACGGTTACATTTTTTGCGAAAAACCAATTTTCCCTACTGCAAAGGAATAAATTTATTTAACTATCATGGTGGTTGTTAAACATTGAGAATGGTTGACAACATTCTCAATCCGAATTAAACATCATTACACAAACCCCAACCAAATTAAATTAGGGTAACATGTTGAGATTCACATGATAATCCAGGTACTAGATACTCAAGATGTCCATAACCGGGGACATGGCTAACCATGATTAGTTTATACACTCTGCAGAGGTTTGCGCACTTTTCCCCACAAGACTCGATCACCTCCGTTTGGTTTCTCGCACTACATGGTGTTTGAGAAGACGGATGACCGAGACATAGTCTTTCAGAAGCGCTAGCACCTTACGATCAGGTAGACCATACCACCTACATCCCCTACATCTGCTAGTCTACCACTGTAAGAGTTTTCACGACTTAGTCAACTATGCTAGAGCCCATAATAGTTTGTGGCTGCACACGGAAATTTCTAGCATGAAAAATCTCATGATCCCTTTGAGCCTGGGTGGCGGTGCAAAAGAAAACAGGCAAATCCTGGATCACCTAGGTGCCTCAATCCACCCATATGTGTATTTAAGTTTCCACCTTAGATAAATCATTAATTAACAAACTCACATATGTCATGGATATCACTCACCCAATCCACGTCTACTAGCATAGCATAGCAATAATAAGCAAACGTAGAAGTAACTCCCAAAGGTTTGATAATAAATAGGTAATAGGTACTACCTCAACTACTTCCCATCCCACAATTTAATTAGATCCTAATCATGCAATGTTTGAGGATTTGATCTAATGCAATAAAACTGGGTAGTAGGAAAGGTATGATCAAGTGTTACTTGCCTTGCTGATGATCCGCGAAACCTAGAGATTCGAAGTAACAGGCGGTGCACTCTGGGTATTCTATCGCAGACAAACAACAAGCATACAATAAGTACTCATCTAATGCATAGGTAAAACTCAAGTAAGAGATCTAACCAGAAAGTTCAACTTAAGAACTCCGGTTTGCAAAAAGAATCAAATCGAACGAAGCAACGAAAGTCAAACGGCGAAAGGAAACAACTTTGTTCTACTAATCTGGATCTAAGGCAAATTTTACAGTGGCAAAAACTTGTTTAAGTTGGTTAGACGGATAGAGGGTTTTGAGACGAAACTCCAGGCGCTTGAATGGCCTGATTCCGATAAACGAGCGGAAAGTTATACTAAAACAAAAATTGGATCAGAAATCATGATCAGAAAATAATCGCGGAAAATCTGGGAAAAGAAAAACGATGAACAGATTAACGAACGAACGTTCGTTATCTGGATCTAAACGACAAACACGTTCCTTAAAACGAACGAACGAGAGAACGCTCGCTATTTAACCTAAACTGAAAAAAACGATCTAAATAAAAAACAGAAACTAAAAAAACCGACGGAAAAACCGAACGTTTTTTCGAGAAAAACGGCGGCGCGGAAATCAAGGCACCTCGGCGGCGGGTCGGTGGCGGCGGGGTCCGGCGAGGCGGCGGGCGGTGGCGGGCGGCGGCGCGAGCGGCGGCGGCGCGGGGCTCGAGAGCGGGCGGGCATGGCGGCTAGGGTTTGGCCCGGGGCTAGGCTGCGGCTTATAAAGCCTGCCAGGCCAGTAGTCCTAGTCGGACACGGCCCGGTTAGGTCGGTGCGCGTTTTTTTAATAATTACGCGCAGAAGAAAAATAAAAAGAATTACTAAACGGACTCCAATAATCGCGAAATAAATTTTCCCCGGCTTCTAAAATCAAGCCGCACAAGGTGAACTTTTATTTGGGGCCTAAATGCAATTTTGAAAAACGCATATTTTTCCTAGATTCAAATAAAATACCGAAAAACTTCGAAATAAAATCTTACTTAATTTTATTATTAAATCCTCAATATTTCTTTATTTTGGGAAAGTCATTTTATTCCCTCTCTCATATTTTTGTAATAGAAATAATTGATGATAAAATAATTAAAATCAAATGATCCTATTCTCAATTTTTGAGAAAACTCAAATATGAAAATAACGAAATCCCCAACTCTCTCCGTGGGTCCTTGAGTTGTGTAGAATTTCTAGGATCAAAACCAAAAGGAAATAAAATATGATATGCAATGATGATCTAATGTATAACATTCCAAATTGAAAATTTGGGATGTTACATTCATTCCCTATGGACTATACCTGAGTGGAATGTTTTTAATGAAAAAGGGATGCTTGCCGGGTCATTTGTTTGCGGGTGGTACCCACGACAAGGAGTAAATCCTTGACATCTTCAAGATAAACATTTCCTTGCCCGGCAACATGCCTTGCCGTTTCCCCACTTCGCTCGACCTTCCTCACGCCCTTGGTGGAGGCAGGGATGAGGCGGGTTCAGGCTCCTTGTTTCATCCTTTCGCCGCCGTGACTACGACCAAACTTGGCCCCAGGAACGAGCCCTAGGGCCTAGAGTTATGGGAGCACGGTAGCTTGGGGGAAAACGAGGTTTCACATACCTCAGTCCATAATGGAATGCATGATAAGGGATGAAGAACTTATCTGAAGCTACAGCCCCCGGCAACCCTGGTTCGCCGTGGGTGAATCTTTGCTCTTGCTGCCCCTGGCAATACTGGCTTTCCGGGCGCTAGATGCTGGTCTGTTCATTTTCTTTTCCTCCCCAAGTGGTTCGGCAGGGATATCCGTGTGTCCTATGAACCAAAGAAGACAAAAGAAAGACAAGGAGACGCACACTCGACCTCTAAGCTAGGGGTTAGTCGCCGCTAAGCACTATCGACCCTAACCAAGGACGAGACTCGACCTAGCATACATGCTATAACTGAGGGCGCCAGCGCTTCATTTACTTATGCTCAGGGTCTGCGCCTGGCTTTGTACAAAGGGTTACATGCGTCATCGGCAATGCTCGTACAAAAGTGGCTTGGCGGGGGGCCCGGCAAGCCGCGCCTTACGGGTAAAACTTGCGAAGATGCTCAATGTTCCAGGAGTAACTCACCGGAACGGCATCTTTGGTCTCCAGGTGGACTGCGCCGGGCCTGGTGACTCGTATTACCCGATAAGGGCCTTCCCACTTCGGCGTCAACTTGTTGGAATTTTTGGCCTATTGAATGTGCCGAAGAACAAGGTCGCCTTCCTCAAAGCTTCAGGCATGAACCTTGTGGCTATGGTAGCGGCGCAAGGCTTGCTGGTAGCGCGCTGCTCTCACAGCCGCCCGAAGACGATCTTCCTCAAGGAGCGTTGCGTCATCTTGCTGCAATTTCTCTTGCTCAAGCTCGTCATAAGCGAGTACTCGAGGTGACCCGTGTATGAGTTCCATGGGGAGAACTGCTTCTGCCCCGTATACCAGGGCAAAGGGTCTCTGGCCGGTGGCTCGATTTGGTGTCGTTCTGATTGACCAAAGAACCGCTGGCAATTCATCAATCCAGTGCCTTCCACTCTTGTGCAGCCTGTCAAAGGTCTTTGTCCTTAAGCCTCGCAGTACTTCAGTGTTTGCCGTTTCAGCTTGACCATTGCTTCGTGGGTGAGCAACGGAAGCGAAACAGACTTTGTTGCCGAGGTCTTGGGTATATTGCATGAAGGTGCATCTTGTGAACTGTGTACCGTTGTCGGTGATAACCCTGTTGGGTACACCAAAACGGCACACTAGTCCCTTGAAGAATTTGACGGCTGACTGAGCTGTGACCTTCCTCACTGCTTCCACCTCTGGCCACTTTGTGAACTTGTCGATTGCGACGTACAAGTACTCAAAGCCCCCGACAGCGCGGAGGAAAGGGTCCAGTATGTCGAGCCCCCAGACCGAGAAGGGCCAGGAGAGAGGAATGGTTTGAAGGGCATGAGCTGGCTAATGAAGCTTCTTTGAATGGAACTGACACACTTCACACCTGGTGACTAGTGTCGTCGCATCCTGGAGGGTGGTGGGCCAGAAGAAGCCTTGCCGAAACGCTTTGCCGGCAAGGGCCCTGGACCCGATGTGGGATCCACATATGCCTCCATGTATCTCCGCCAACAGCCCCAGTCCTTCCTCTCGAGGGATACACTTCAATTTCATGCCGGTCGGCCTCTTTCTATACTGGACGTCATCGACGAACTGGTACATAATAGAGCGACGGGCTACTTTTTCCGCTTCTTCCTGCTCCTCAGGAAGTTCCCCTGTTTGGAGGAATCGGATGGTATGCTATGCCCATGCTGGATCCTGGGGCTCGACGGCGAGGACTAAAGGCGTTTCCTCTGCTACAGGAGCGGCTGTCTCGTCGGCAAGAGCTTGATGCTCTGCCAGAGCTAGTCGTCCCATGGCGGGCTCAGTATCTCCGGCAACATCCTTTCCGGTGGCTCCGGGGAGCTCGGCAGGAAAGTACTTGCTAGGCCCTGATTTCCTCCTCTTGTTTTGCTCTGTTGATGGATCAACGGATGGTTGAGTTAGCTAGAGCAAAAAGGTACCTGGTTCCGCAAGTAGCTTGAGGGCAGCGAGCTTTGACAGGTAATCGGCGATGTCGTTCTCCGCCCAGGGAACGTGTTCTGCCTGTATACCATCAAAACGCTCTTCCAGCTTTCTCACTTCACCGACGTAGGCCTTCATCAACGGGCTCTGGTAATATTTGTTGACTTGCTTGACGACAAGTTGCGAGTCACCTCTGACGACGAGTTTCTTGATTTCGAGGTCCGCCGCGATCCTAAGACCGGCAAGCAGCCCTTTGTACTCAGCCATATTGTTTGTTGACACCTCCCTGGGGAAGTGCATCTGGATCACGTACTTGAGGTGCTCTCCGGTGGACGCGACAAGCAGTACGCCAGCCCCGGTGCCCTGTAAGGAGAAAGCTCCATCAAAGTACATGATCCAGTCGCAACTTGCCTCCTTGCCAGGGAGAGCAGTCTCTTGGGTTTCTTCGTCAAGCGTCGTGGTCCATTCTGCAACGAACTCCGCCAGGACTCGACTTTGAATCGTCGAGGTACTCTCAAACTTGAGGCCAAAGCTGGACAGTTCCAGTGCCCACTCTACGATCCTTCCCGTTGCGTCTGGATTGTGCAATATCCGTTGCAAAGGGAGGCGAGTGACGACAGTGATTCGTGTGCCTGGAAGTAGTGACGCAGCTTCCTCGAGGCCATAAGAAGGCCGAAGAGCAGTTTCTGCACACCGGAGTACCTTGATCTAGGCCCCTACAGAAGGGAGCTAACAAAGTAGACCGGGTGCTGCATCATCTTCTTCCTTGGCGGCACTCCAACCGGCTGCGTCGTCTCGGCATTGGTGGCATCGGGCTCCGTCGCTGCTATTACCTCATCATCAATTTCTCTCTGCGCCACTAGTGCGGCGTTGACCACCTATTTCGTTGCCGCCAGGTACAGCAGCAACGGTTCCTGTGGCCTAGGCACAACTAGTATTGGTGCGAAGGAGAGGTACCTCTTCAAATCTTGCAATGCTGCTTCGGCTTCTGGTGTCCACTCCATCGGGCCCGCCTTTTTCAAAATCTTGAAAAAGGGAAGGGCGCGCTCGGTGGACTTGGAAATGAACTTGCTCATGGCGGCAACGCAACCAGCAAGCCGACGCACATCTTTGACTCGCTTGGGCGCTTCAATCTGCTCTATAGCTTTGATCTTGTCCGGATTGGCCTCTATCCCATGCTGTGACACAAAGAACCCGAGAAGCTTGCCAGACGGGATGCCGAAAACGCACTTCTCAGGGTTCGGCTTGAGATTGATCTTGTGTAGGTTTGCAAATGTTTCTTGTAAATCTGATATGAGGGTTGCCCTGTTCTTGGTTTTCACCACTATATCATCCATATAGGCTTCCATATTTCTATGGAGCTGGGGTTCAAAACAAATCTGGACCGCCCTTGCAAAAGTTGAACCAGCACTCTTCAACCCGAAAGGCATCCGTATAAAGCAATACGTACCACATGGGGTGATGAATGCCGTTTTCTCTTCATCTTCCCTTGCCATGAAGATCTGGTGGTAGCCGAGTAGGCATCGAGGAATGACAACAGATCACACCCAGCTGTGGAGTCAACAATCTGGTCGATGCGCGGCAACGGGAATGGGTCTTTGGGACAAGCCTTATTAATATCTGTGTAATCAATACACAGCCTCCACTTCCCATTTGCCTTGTGCACTACCACCGATTGGCCAACCACGTTGGATGGAGCACTCCTCTTACCAAACCCGTTGCTTCCAGTTTTCGGATCTCCCCTATGATGAACTCTTGTCGTTCCAAAGCTTGCTTTCTGACCTTCTGCTTGACGGGCCGCGCATGAGGACAGACAGCAAGGTGGTGCTCAATCACCTTCTGGGAACGCCGAGGATGTCGGATGCTTGCCAGGAAAACACATCGACATTCGCCCGCAGGAAGGTGACGAGCGCGTCTTTCTATTTGTTGTCAAGGGTGGAGCTTATGGTAAAAGCTCCTCCCATGCCGTCCTCCTTGACAGAAACCTTCTTGGTTCCCGGGGGTGTGGCCCTGGACTTCTTGTTTCTGTCGGTGGAGCTCTCTAGCACGTCCTCGACGGGAGCGCTACACTCCAAAGAGGTGCGCTTGCCGGAGTGGGTGCCTGAGGTCTCAGGGGTCTTCTTCTTTTGCCTTCCCGGGGCTCCAGCGGCAGGAGCAACGCCTTGGCAGTGGCGGCTGCTGCAACTGCTTGTTGATAGAGTTGGTCAGCGCAAATTAGCGCATCCTTCTTGTCTGATGGGACGGTGATGATCGTCACAGGCCCCGGCATCTTCCGGGTGTTGTAGGTGTAATGTGACACCGCCATGAACTTGGCCAGCGCTGGGCGGCCAAGGATCCCGTTGTAAGGCAAGGGGATCTTGGCAACATCAAACACAACCCTTTCTGTCCTGTAGTTCAGATCGCTCCCAAAAGTCACGGGCAACGTGACCTTTCCCTTAGGTTGACTTCTTCCCGGGTTGACCCCCTGAAACGTGCCCGTCTCTTCGAGGTCATCATCAGGAATATGCAATTTCTCGATCACGGCAGGCGAGATTAAGTTCAGACCGGCCCCGCCATCGACTAGCATCTTTGTCACCTTGAGGTTGCGTATTGTTGGTGAAACCAACAATGGCAAGCACCCGACTGCAGTAGTGCGATCAGGGTGATCCTCAGTGTCAAAAATGATAGGTGTGCTGGACCACTTCAGCGGCCTTTGGGCATCAAACGACGGTTCCGCCGCTGTAATCTCACGTGCCCACTGTTTAAGCTGGCGGTGAGAGGTATGTAGCGAGGCGCTGCCATCGACGCACATGGCCTCTGTAGCTTTCTGAAATCCTTGGTCACCAGACTCATCGTCCTCTTTGTGATCATCGTCTTCTGGCTTTTTGTCACGGCCCCGGGCGGGCCTCTCCCGCTGTTTATCTTTGCCACGACGGCCCGCCTGGCCGTCACGCTTCTTGCCGGACCCCTCAGCATCATCCTGGCCTTTCTCCTTGTCCCGACGCTCATATTCAGCCCTCTACTTCTCAACAAGGAGCTTAACCTTTCGGAAGTTCTGGAGATCATGGCCTTTGGTGCGATGGATCTTGCAGTATTGCTTGTCGGAGTTTCCTGGCTTCTCGGTAGCCGCCAAGGCCCGGCAGGCAACACATCCGGAAATTCCTTGCCGGGGTCATCTTCCTTGGTTTTCTTGGCGGAGCCGGAGTCACCAGATCCCTCGACGGCAAGCACAACTTTACCTTTCCGCTTCCTGTTGTGATGCCGGCCTTTCTTCGCCGGGGCGGCAGTATTCTCATCTGAGGAGTCGGTTTCCACGCCGGCATCTTCGCTGGGGTACTTCCTTCCCTCTTCAGCCCGGGCACATTTGTCAGCAAGAACATAGAGTTCTGCCACATCTTTCACCTTGTTCATTGCCAGTTCTTTGCGCATCTTATGGTTACGCACGTTCTGATGGTACGCGCTGATGATGGCGGCAGGGTGAACATCATGGATATTGTACTGTACCCGGCTGAACCTCTGTATATACTTGCGCAGACTCTCGCCTCCCTTCTGGGGAATGACATGTAGGTTGCTTGCTTGGCCGTGGGCTTGGTGACCCCCAGTAAAGGCGCACACAAACTCATGGCACAAATCTGACCAGGAGGAAATAGAGTCTACCGGCAAGTGCATCAACCATGACATGGCGTTAGGTTTAACAGCCAATGGAAAGTAATTCGCAAGCACCTTATCATCGCGGGCTCCGGTGGCTTGCATCACGATGGTGTAGACGCTGAGGAACTCAGACGGGTGAGTCTTGCCGCTGTACTTTTCGCCAACGTCAGGTTTGAAGGTGCGGTGAGTGGGCCACTGGAACTGCCGCAGCTCATGGGTAAAAGCCGGACAACCTATCTCGTAAGGTAGGCCTCCAGGGCTCTCCGGGGCTGAGTGGTTCACAGCAGGACCTGCTCGCCTGTCTGACTGGTGGTGCGCTCCGCGCCGGCGCTCGATAGTGGTTCGAGCATCTTCATGGGCTCGTTCCCGAAGAACTTGGTGCTGGTCACAGTGGGTCCGCAGGTCAGACGATGCTATGAAGATGGCGTCGCCCGCGACGTCGCGACGAACCGGCTCCCGCGGTACCGGATGGGGAAGAGGTGAATGCACCGTGGTCGGGGCGCCGCCGGCTTTTCCGCCACTGGTCCGCGGGACTCCATCAGAGCGTCGACCCGGGGGCCTCACCGGACTTGGTTCGTCTTTGTTGGCCACTGCAACATGGCTTCGGATAGTGGCTCTCCATTCGTCGAGTTTCCCCGTAGTGGGAGGAAATCGAGGAGCAACTGCGTGCACGCCAGGGCCTCTGCTGGCGTCGGCGGCAGTGAAACCTGCACGGATCGCGACGCGCTTCGACTTCTGACCATGTCAGAAGGAGCTCTATCACGACCCCGCGGTCGCATGCCGCTTTCACCAGCGCCTCGGCGAATGGGCAGGTCTTCTATGTCCCGGGAGTGGCGCTCGGGGCTCTTCCCGCAGCGACGCCCGGGATCTTCGGCGTGATTATGCCGTTCGTCGCGCGCTGCCTGGGAGGAGCGCGCTGTTGACGCCAGCGTGGGTGTCTTGGAGGCCCTCGCGTCACCTTCGGGAGGGGCGGCGATGACCTTGGAAGGCCCCGCTCCACCCGCGGAGGACTTGGCTCTGCCTTTGGATTTGGCGACACGTGGCCCGTTACCAGGCGCACAAACATCGCCGCCTCCCAAACTCCGGCTGCTGGGATGGTGTTGGTGTTCGCGAGCAGCCCCCCGGGTCCTCTCTGCGACCGGTCCGCTGCTCTCCCATGTCGGGACGGGTTGTCCGGCTTCCGTCTGGCCAACCGCCACCGTCGTCTTCTTCTTGGGCGCCATGATGATGAAGAAGCACCGAACTAACTTCTAAAGCCGATTCTCACAACTACGCCCCCTGCCTGGCGCGCCGGAGATGTCGGTGTGGAACGACACCTATGGGATCATAGGAATCCCTACTATGGTTGGCGGGGCGCGGGGTCATGAGAAGAGTGGATCTAGCAGGTAGCACACGGTTTGTTTATCCAGGTTCGGGCCGTGAGGATGCGTAAAACCCTACTCCTGCTTTGGTGGACTGTATATCTGTGTTCTTGAGTTAGCTATGGGGCGTGAGGAGCTGCAAAAAGCCGAATCCTTCTCCTAGTCACCTCGGGCCTCCTTTTATAGGAAAAGGGGTTGCCACAGTGGCACACAGGAGGTGGAAATGGTACAATGATGTGAGGTTATCCCTCGCATTACATGACAAGGCGCCTTTAATGCATCTTGCTTAGGTGTCCTTGCTATATCGGGGACGGGGGAGAGATATGTCTCATCCGTCGCCGCTCCTTCTTGTGTCGACACGCACCCTGGCCATCTATGCCTGAGATGCCACATAGGTAGGCAGGCAGCTGAGGTGGCGCAGTGGTGGGTATTCACGAAGATCTGCATGCCGCCACGCTGGTGCCTGCCCAGCTGGTTGGGTCGGCAGCTACAAGCATGCGGTGGTGGAGGCTCAGTCGGCGTGGGCCTGATGGTGGCCCTGCGGGTGTCCTCGGCAAGGGCCTTGCCAGGGCCCCGGCAAGGGTCTTGCCGAGGCGCCTGCTATCATCCCCGGCAAGGCGCTTGCCGGGGGCCTTGTGGTCCTCCTCGGCTGGGATCCCGCCAAGGGTTGTTGCCTCCTTAGTGCGTATCTTATCTTGAATGTCTTCACGAAGATCTGCATGCTGCCACGGGGATGTCTCACGAATCCTTGCCCCTTGGGGGCAGTGGACTCAAGGGTGATTCGCCCCGTAGGCGCGGGACGAGTCGTCGTGGCAAGGGTCTTGCCGGGGCTGCTAGAACTATCTCCCGGCAGGGATCTTGCCGGGGGAGTCCGGTTCGTCCCCTTTGCTCTTCGTGGTCTTGGCCTTGGCGTCGTAGTTCTCTTGAGCTTCGGTCTTACCCTGGCTCACCTCCCTTGCCTTGCTTGGTGTGGTAGTGCCCGTGGCTCAGACTGCCCGTGCACAGTTATAGCCGTACAAAAAGTGTACCCCTCTTTTTGTACACCGACACCTACAAACCTCTTCACTTAACGGCCCAACAACGTCTACAAGAAGAAGATTGTGTAGTAGACATCAAGCTCTTTTCTGGCGCCGTTTCCGGGGAGGTTAGTGCTTGAAGCTATATCTTTAGATCTTGCAATCGAATCTTCTAGTTTCTTGTTTTATCACTAGTTTAGTCTATACAATAAAATTACAAAAAATGGAATTAATGGTACCCCATATTCTTCATCTTTTTAATATCTTTCATGAAAATAAGGATTCCGATAATTGTGCCAAAATGCTAGAAGAAGAACGTATTAAAATGTTTGGCTCTAAATCTTTGGATGATGACCATGATTTCAATGTTGTTAGTATGAATTCTTTTAATATCCATGATGCTAATAATATGCAAAGCCCCAAGCATGGGGATGCTATGTTTGATGAAGATGATATCTTTTGTCCCCCAAGTTTTGATGAGCAAATTTATTATGATGAAAGCATCCGTCCTATCTACGATGATTATTGTGATGACACATATGCTATAAAGAATAATGATATCCATGAAACTTGTCATCATGATTTTAACTTTCAATTGGATTACGCCTCACATGATAGTTATTTTGTTCAGTTTGCTCCCACTATTATGAATGAGAAGAATTTTGCTTATGTGGAGAGTAGTAAATTTTCTATGCTTGTAGATCATGATAAGAATGCTTTATGTGATGGTTATATTGTTCTATTCATTCATGATCCTACTGAAAATTATTATGAGGGAGGAACATATGCTTGTAGGAATTGCAATAATATCAAGTTACCTCTCTATGCGTTGAAAGTCTTGAAGCTATGCTTGCTTTGCCTTCCTATGCTAGTTGATTATTGCTCCCACAAGTTGTTTGCTCACAAATTCCCTATGCACAGGAAGTGGGTTAGGCTTAAATGTGCTAGTTATATTCTTCATGATGCTCACTTTATGTTTCAATTCTTATCTTTTATGTGAGCATCATTGAAATCATCATGCCTAGCTAGGGGCGTTAAACGATAGCGCATGTTCGGAGGCAACCCAATTTTTATTTTTGTTCCTTGCTCTCTGTTCCTGTTTAGTAATAAATAATTCATCTAGCCTCTGTTTAGATGTGGTTTTATGTTTTAATTACTATTTATGCCAAGTAAAGCCTTTAGGACCTTCTTGGGTGATTGTTATTTGATCTTGCTGTAAAAAAACAGAAAGTATGCGCTCACGAGAATCATTTTCATTTTTACCAGAGAGCGATAAAATACCAATTCCACTTGCAGTAAATTAATAAAAAAATTGCTAGGACTTCTTATTTCTAAGGAATTTTGGGGTTCCAGAAGTTTGCGTTAATTACAGATTACTTCAAACTATTCTGTTTTTGACAGATTCTATTTTTCATGTGTTGTTTGCTTATTTTGATGAATCTATGGCTAGTAAAAGAGTTTATAAACCATAGATAAGTTATAATACAGTAGGTTTAACACAAATATAAATAAAGAATGAGTTCATTACAGTACCTTGAAGTCGTTTTTTGTTTTCTTTCCCTAACGGAGCTTACGAGTTTTCTGTTAAGTTTTGTGTTGTGAAGTTTTCAAGTTTTGGGTAAAGATTCGATGGACTATGGAATAAGGAGAGGTAAGAGACTAAGCTTGGGGATTCCCAAGGCACCACAATGTAATATTCAAGGAAAACCAAGAGCCTAAGCATGGGGATGCCCCGGAAGGCATCCCCTCTTTCGTCTTCGTTCATCGGTAACTTTACTTGGAGCTATATTTGTATTCACCACATGATATGTGTTTTTCTTGGAGCATCATTTTGTTTTCTTTTGTTTTTCTTGCTGTTTGAATAAAATACCAAGATCTGAAATTCTTAAATGTTAGAGAGTCTTCACATAGTTGCATAATTATTCGAATACTCATTGATCTTCACTTATATCCTTCGGACTAGTTTGTCAATTGCTCTAGTGCTTCACTTATGTCTTTTTAGAGCACTGTGGTGGTTTTATTTTGAAGAAATAGATGAACTCTCATGCTTCACTTATATTATTTTGAGAGTCCTTTAGAACAACATGGCAATAATAAAAACTTTCATATAAATGCATTGAATACTAAGAGAAGTTTGATACTTGATGATTGTTTTGAGATATGAAGATGGTGATATTAGAGTTATGCTAGTTGAGTAGTTGTGAATTTGATAAATACTTGTGTTAAAGTTTGTGATTCCCGTAGCATGCACGTATGGTGAACCGTTATGTGATAAAGTCGGAGCATGATTTATTTATTGATTGTCATCCTTATGAGTGGCGGTCGGGGACGAGCGATGGTGTTTTCCTACCAATCTACCCCCCTTAGGAGCATGCGCGTAGTACTTGTTTTGATAACTAATAGATTTTTGCTAAGTATGTGAGTTCTTTATGACTAATGTTGAGTCGATGGATTATACGCACCCTCACCCTTCCACAATTGCTAGCCTCTCAAGTACTGTGCAACTTTCGACGGTACCATAAACCCACCATATACCTTCCTCAAAATAGCCACCATACCTACCTACTATGGCATTTCCATAGCCATTCCGAGATATATTTCCATGCAACTTTACACCGTTCCATTTTCTATGGCACGCCTCATCATTGGCATACTACTTTGCATGATCATGTAGTTGATATTGTATTTGTGGCAAAGCCACCGTTCATAATTCTTTCATACATGTCACTCATTAGTCATTGCACATCCCGGTACAACGCCGGAGGCATTCATATAGAGTCATGTTTTGTTCTAAGTATCAAGTTGTAATTCTTGAGTTGTAAGAAAATAAAAGTTTGATGGTCATCATTATTAGAGCATTGTCCCATGTGAGGAAAGGATGATGGACACTATGATTCCCCCACAAGTCGGGACGAGACTCAGGACGAAAAATAAAAAAGAAAAGGAAAAAAGAGGCCATAAAAAGAGAAAAGGCCCAAATAAAAAATAAAAAAACAAAAAAAACAATAAAATGAGAGAAAAAGAGAGAAGGGGCAATGCTACTATTCTTTTACCACACTTGTGCTTCAAAGTAGCACCATGATCTTCATGATAGAGAGTCTCCTATGTTGTCACTTTCATATACTAGTGGGAATCTTTCATTATAGAACATGGCTTGTATATTCCAATGATGGGCTTCCTCAAAATGCCCTAGGTCTTTGTGAGCAAGCGACTTGGATGCACACCCACTTAGTTTCTTTTTGAGCTTTCATACACTTATAGCTCTAGTGCATCTGTTGCATGGCAATCCCTACTCACTCACATTGATATCTATTGATGGGCATCTCCATAGCCCGTTGATACACTTAGTTGATGCGAGACTATCTTCTCCTTTTTGTCTTCTCCACAACCACCATTTTGTGCCACCTATAATGCTATATCCATGGCTCACCCTCATGTATTGCGTGAAGATTGAAGAAGTTTGAGAAAACCAAAAGTATGAAACAATTGCTTGGCTTGTCATCAGGGTTGTGCATGATTTAAATAATTTGTGTGGTGAAGATGGAGCATAGCCAGACTATATGATTTTGTAGGGATAGCTTGCTTTGGCCATGTTATTTTGAGGAGACATGATTACTTTATTATTATGCTTGAAATATTATTATTTTTATGTCAATATTAAACTTTGTCTTGAATCTTATGGATCTGAACATTCATGCCACAATAAAGAAAATTACATTCAAAAATATGTTAGGAAGCATTCCACATCAAAAATTCTGTTTTTGTCATTTACCTACTTGAGGACGAGCAAGAATTAAGCTTGGGGATGGTGGTACGTCTCCAACGTATCTATAATTTTTGATTGTTCCATGCTATTATATTATCTGTTTTGGATGTTTATGGGCTCTATTATGCACTTTTATATTATTTTTGGGACTAATCTATTAACCCAGAGCCTAGTGCTAGTTTACGTTTTTTCCCTTGTTTCAGTGTTTCGCAGAAAAGGAATATCAAATAGAGTCCAAACGGAATGAAACCTTCGGGAGCGTCATTTTTTGGAATGAAACGTGATCCAGGAGACTTGGAGTTGAAGTCAACGAAGCTTTGAGGTGGCCACGAGGTAGGGAGGCGCGCCTGCCCCACTGGGCGCCCCCCACCCTCGTGGGCCCCTCGTGGCTCCCCTGACCGACTTCCTTCGCCTATATATGTCCGTATACCCTAAAAACACGAGAGAGCAGAATAGATCGGGAGTTTCGCCGCCAGAAGCCTCCGTAGCCACCGAAAACCAATCTCGACCTGTTTCGGCACCCCACCGGATTGGGGAATCCCTCTTCGATGGCCATCTTCATTATCCCGGGGCTCTCCATGACGAGGAGGGAGTAGTTCTCCCTCGAGGCTGAAGGTATGTACCAGTAGCTATGTGTTTGATCTCTCTCTCTCTCTCTCTCTCTCGTGTTCTTGAGTCGGCACGATCTTGATGTATCGCGATCTTTGCTATTATATTTGGAGTTATGATGTTTCTCCCCCTCAACTCTCTTGTGATGGATTGAGTTTTCCCTTTGAAGTTATCTTATCAGATTGAGTCTTTAAGGATTTGAGAACACTTGATGTATGTCTTGCACGTGCTTATCTGTGGTGACAATGGGATATCATGTGATCCACTTGATGTATGTTTTGGTGATCAACTTGCGAGTTCCGTGACCTCGTGAACTTATGCATAGGGGTTGGCATGCATTTCGTCTTGACTCTCCGGTTGAAACTTTGGGGCACTCTTTGTAGTTCTTTGTGTTGGTTGAATAGATGAATCTGAGATTGTGTGATGCATATCGTATAATCATACCCACGGATAGTTGAGGTGACATTGGAGTATCTAGGGGACATTAGGGTTTTGGTTGATTTGTGTCTTAAGGTGTTATTCTAGTACGAACTCTATGATAGATCGAACGAAAGAATAGCTCATGTTATTTTACTATGAACTATTGAATAGATCGATCAGAAAGGATAACTTTGAGGTGGTTTCGTAACCCACCATAATCTCTTCGTTTGTTCTCTTCTATTAGTGACTTTGGAGTGACTCTTTGTTGCATGTTGAGGGATAGTTATATGATCCAATTATGTTATTCTTGTTGAGAGGACTTGCACTAGTGAAAGTATGAACCCTAGGCCTTGTTTCCTAGCATTGCAATACCGTTTACGCTCACTATTATCATTAGTTACCTTGCTGTTTTTTATATTTTCAGATTACAAAAACCTATATCTACCATCCATATTGCACTTGTATCACCATCTCATCGCCGAACTAGTGCACCTATACAATTTAACATTGTATTGGGTGTGTTGGGGAGACAAGAGACTCTTTGTTATTTGGTTGCAGGGTTGCTTGAGAGAGACCATCTTCATCCTACGCCTCCCACGGATTGATAAACCTTAGGTCATCCACTTGAGGGAAATTTGCTACTATTGGGGAACGTAGTAATTTCAAAAAAATTCCTACGCACACGCAAGATCATGGTGATGCATAACAACAAGAGGGGAGAGTGTGATCTACGTACCCTTGTAGATCGACAGCGGAAGCGTTAGCAGAACGCGGTTGATGTAGTCGTACGTCTTCACGGCCCGACCGATCAAGCACCGAAACTACGGCACCTCCAAGTTCTAGCACATGTTCAGCTCGATGACAATCCCCGGACTCCGACCCAGCAAAGTGTCGGGGAAGAGTTCCGTCAGCACGACGGCGTGGTGATGATCTTGATGTACTACCATCGCAGGGCTTCGCCTAAGCACCGCTACAATATTATCGAGGATTATGGTGGAAGGGGGCACCGCACACGGCTAAGAATATGATCACGTGGATCAACTTGTGTGTCTAGGGGTGCCCCTGCCCCCGTATATAAAGGAGCAGGGGGAGGTGTGGCCGGCTAGGAGGAGGGCGCGCCAGGAGGAGTCCTACTCCCATCGGGAGTAGGATTCCCCCCTTTTCCTAGTTGGAATAGGATTCGGGAGGGGGAAAGAGGAGAGAGAGAAGGAAGGGGGGGGGCGCCGCCCCCTTCTCCTTGTCCTATTCGGACTAGGGGGGAGGGGCGCGCGGCCCAGCCCTGGCCACCTCTCCTCTCTTCCACTAAAGCCCACTAAGGCCCATATACCTCTCGGGGGGTTCCGGTAACCTCCCGGTACTCCGGTAAAATCCCGATTTCACTCGGAACACTTCTGATATCCAAATATAGGCTTCCAATATATCAATCTTTATGTCTCGACCATTTCGAGACTCCTCGTCATGTCCGTGATCACATCCGGGACTCCGAACAAACTTCTGTACATCAAAATGCATACACTCATAATATAACTGTCATCAAAACCTTAAGCATGCGGACCCTACGGGTTCGAGAACAATGTAGACATGACCGAGACACGTTGTAACACACCGGATGTAACTTTCCCTATTTGTACTCCAACTCTTGCCGTTTCCGGCGTTAAGTTATATTTATTTCCTTGGTTTGGGTTTCGTCTCCATGTGTTGTTGTCGTTGTCATGCATCTCATATCATGCCATCATGTGCATTGCATTTGCATACGTGTTCGTCTCATGCATTCGAGCTTTTGCCCCATTGTCCGTTTTGCATTCCGGCGCTTCGTTCTCCTCCGGTGGTCATTTCTAGCTCTTTTTCGTGTGTGGGGATTAAACATTTCCGGATTGGACCGAGACTTGCCAAGCGGCCTTGGTTTACAACCGGTAGACCGCCTGTCAAGTTTCGTACCATTTGGACTTCGTTTGATACTCCAACGGTTAACCGGGGGACCGAAAAGGCCTCGTGTGTGTTGCAGCCCAACACCCCTTCAATTTGGACCAAAACCCACCAAACTCTGCTCCATGTCCTAGAGCGTTCGGTCACGATCGCGTGGCCGAAAACCGCACCTCATTTGGACTCTCCTAGCTCCCTCTATGCCTATTTAAACACCCCCCGAAATCCGGATCTTCCTCTCCCCCCGGAAACCATAATTTCCACCTCGCGCGGCCGGACATGTCCAATCCGGCCGGACGCACCGCCGCCGACGCCCGCAGCCACTGAGCGGCTGCCACGTGGGCCTCC
>NC_057806.1:191331816-191340895 GCF_018294505.1 Triticum aestivum
CTCGCCCCGGCCGGCCCCAGTTCCGGCCGGCCACCGGCGACCGGCGATCTCGCCGGATCCGGCGCCCCCAACCCCGGCCGCCGCCGTCCTCGACTTCTCCGGCGAGCCGCGCCGCTGTCCTCGTTTTCCGTGCCCAGATCTGACTCGGATGAACAGTAAACCCTAGAGGTGTTTTTTTTGTCTAAGTCCCAGAAATTCCAGTCCATTTGCACATGTTCGCGGCTCCGTAACTTTGCATCTGTAGCTCCGATTCATGCATATAGCATATCAAAATGTTCGCCTCGACGAGTACATTGTTTCATTCCATTGCATCATTTTCATTTGAGCCAATCTTGATGCCCGAAATGCTGTTAGAAGGAGCCTTCGTGAGTTAATTGTAAGATCTGCTAGTTCATCTTAGGCGTTTGTCATTTTTGCCATGATTAATGTGTGCATGATATGCCTGTGAGTCCTTCATATGTTTTGTTAAGCATCTTGTTATCCTTCCAGAGGTGCAACCCATGCATTTTTAGGATGTGTGTGGTGACTTGTGCAAGCTTGCAAAGTGAGGCACCCGGTAAATCTGTTTTCAGGGACTTAGTAGTTTTCACTAAGTCTGGAATTATTTAGTTCATGATGCCATATGTTCAGCTTGTTTCCTAGTGATCCATGCCTCTTCTGAGGATGATCATTAAGGGAGTTTTGTTAATAATGTTATGCTCTATGCATACATATCTTTATTTGCAATTATGGAGCACCCTAGCTTGAGTCAGTCGAGCTCTACTTTTGCTTCGTGGTGAATATGGGCAGACCGTCAACTCGTTTGCGATTTTGCCGATGCTATTGTAGTTGATCCGTGCATGCTATGCCATTGTTCTTGCCATGTCTAGCTTGTATTTTGTGCCTTCTTTATGGATATATGCTTGCCTTGCCATGACTTGCAATGTAGTGAGTGCATCGAGCTCGTTTACATGCCTTCGTGAGTTATTTTTCAGCATGTCTCAGTTTTCACTAAGTCTGAAAACTGTTTGTGTTTTAGCTATGATCGTGTGCCCGTTAGTATATTTTGTGAACCCTTTTGGCCCCAGGTCACTTTGGGTCTTTTGTTAAGCTTGTTGAGTAGCACCATGCCATGTTCTTACTTGTCTTAATCAGGTCATGTATCATGTTGTTTTGCTGCTCTGAAGAGGGCTTCGTGATCTGAAATTTCAGACAAGTGTTAATTTCACTAAGTCTGCAATCTGTTTTGCATTTGCCTTTTTTCCATGCTTGTTTGAACCTCATAATGGATGAACTGGCGGTGGCTCAAAGCTAGTCTTTTGTTAAGCATCTTGTGTGCACCTCTGCCATGCATTTTGTTGCCATGTTTGGGTGCTATAGCATGTTCGTTTCATTGCCTTTAGATGCCTACTTGCTGTAAATCGCAGACCGGTGTCATTCTTAAAACGCTTGCCATTTCCAAACCGTAACTCCGATTCCGGCGTTCTTTATATCGTTTTCAAGCGATTTCATCTCATATTTCCAGTGGCACCCTTGAAATTCCAAGTTGAGGCCAGCTCCATGCATTTCCTGTCATATCTTGCATTTTGCATCCCGCATCGCATCCCGCATAGCATATCATCATTGCATCATAACGCTTGATCCTTGCACGTGGTTGATTGTGTCCTTGTTGCTTGTTTGTCTTGTTTGGGTAGAGCCGGGAGACGAGTTCGCTACCGAGGAGCCCGTTGAGTTTGCTTGTGAGGATCCAGTCATCTCTATGTCTCCCGCCCTAGTTTCCGTCATATCGGTGTTATGTTCCCGGATTTTGCGTTCCTTATGCGGTTGGGTTATAATGGGAACCCCTTGATATTTCGCCTCGATTAAAGCTTTTCCAGCAATGCCCAACATTGGTTTTACCTTTCGCCACCTAGCCTTTTGTTTCCCTTGGGTTCTGCAGACTCAAGGGTCATCTTATTTTAACCCCCCGGGCCAGTGCTCCTCTGAGTGTTGGTCCACCAGTCAGCTACCGGTGGCCACCAGTGGCAACTCTGGGCTGGCCTACCCGTACCTAGGACAATCTGAGTGTGCCCTGAGAAAGAGATATGTGCAGCTCCTATCGGGATTTGTCGGAACATTCAGGCGATGTTGCTGGTCCTGTTTTAACCTGTCGAAGTGTCTTGAGTTACCGAGATACCGAGTCTGATCGGAACGTCTTGGGAGGAGGTCTATTCCTTTGTTGACCATGAGAGCTTGTCATGGGCTAAGTTGGGACTCCCCTGCAGGGATTGAACTTTCGAAAGCCGTGCCCACGTTAATGGGCAGATGGGAATTTGTTAATGTCCGGTTGTAGATAACTTAAACTTAAACTTAATTAAAATGAATCAACTGAGTGTGTTACCGTGATGGCCTCTTCTCGGCGGAGTCCGGGAAGTAGACATGGTGTTGGAGTAATGCTTGCGCAGGTTGTTCCTCTAGTTTTACTCGCTCGCGCTTTGCCTCCTCTTCTCGCTCTCTTTTGCGTGTAAGTTAGCCACCACATATGCTAGTTGCTTGCTGCAGCTCCACTTATATATTTGCCTATCCTTCCTATAAGCTTAAATAGTCTTGATCGCGAGGGTGCGAGATTGCTGAGTCCCTGTGGCTCACAGATACTATAACTCCAGATGCATGTCCAGGTGATTCCGCTCAAGGTGACGAGTATGAGCTCAAGTGGGAGTTCGATGAGGACTCTCAGCGATACTACGTTTCCTTTCCCGATGATCAGTAGTGGTGCCCAGTTGGGGCTGATTGGGACCGTGTCGCATGTTGGGTTCTCTTTTATTTTGGCGCCGTAGTTGGGCCATGAGTGTTTTGGATGATGTAATGTTTTTTATGTTCTTGATTGACGTGGTGAGTGTAAGCCAACTATGTTCCCCCCTTTATTATTCATATTACATGGGATGTTGTGAAGATTGCCTAACTTGCGACATATGCCTTCAATGCGATTATGTCTCTAAGTCGTGCCTCGACACGTGGGAGCTATAGTCGCATCGAGGGTGTTACAAGTTGGTAATCAGATCCTTCCCCGACCTTAGGAGCCCCATGGCTTGATCGTTTTTAGCAGCCGAGTTGTGTCTAGAAAAATGTTTTGAGTCTTTAGAAATTATATATCGGAGAGTTTAGGAATTATTTTTACTTCCCAGTCCCTTCATCGCTCTGGTAAGGCATCCTGACGTTGAGTTTTGACTCTTCTCTTCTCAAATTTCACTAAATTTTTTTAGGATCACGCAAGTATCTTGGAATCGTTCCGATGGCTTATGATGAGAACATTGTCTTGGTGCCACCTGTCAGGGGTTTAGTGGAAGTGTCCCGAGGAGTTGAGCTCTGAGGTGTTGTCATCATAATTTTATCGTTGCAATTCTGGAATACTTGAGATATGTTCGCCGACATCGAGAATCTCTTTTATGCAGTTCGTTGGTGAGATAACCTCGACGCCACCCAGTACTGGGGCGGGAGTTCGGGAGTATCGCCATAACTTGTATAACGGATTCTTTTCAAAGGTTGAGGTAGATGGTTTCCGAAGTTTTCTTGGTTATGTGTTGAAGGATGGATACAGCTGGATGTAGGATTTGCTAGTTTGGGTGAGATATTATGCTTCCCCTGTATCCCCAACACCTGATTGCATAACCGGAAAGGTTCGGGAGTTTAATAGGTGGGAATTCTAGTAGCTCTAGTTCTTCTTCCATGGATATTGGTTTGAGATTGGGATTTCTTACCGATTATTCGTTCTTGATCCGTACCTTGTTGATTTATTTCTCTACCTTAATTCTACGTGGCTTCTCAATTTATGGATATGTGGCCATTTCAAGAGGAATGCATTCGTTCATTTTGTTCGGATGTGAAGACTATATGTTGCAATTTTCATTCCGTTGGATTCAGCTTCAATATTTGTCTGTCAATGTGCTAATGCTGGTCAACCTCTTCAGGATGGCTCCTCCAACGCGCACGACTCTGAATCCTGATCCGCCACCACCTCCACCTCCTCCAGAGGCATGGCAAGCTGTGATGGCCGCAACCAATGCAAACACACAGCTGATCATGCAAATTCTTCAAGAGCGCAATCAAGGCAGTCAAGGGAATCAAGGCAGCAATCAGAGTCACTTTGCTACACTCAACCAGTTCCCTGCTAACAGGCCAAAGACTTTCAGCAATTGTGTTGAGGCAACCGATGCTGACGATTGGCTTGTGGATCTGTGTAAGCATTTCGAGTGCAGTAACGTCAGGCCTGAGGACTTTGTCAAGTTCACTTCCTTCCAACTCAAAGATCAAGCTGCAGAATGGTTCCAGCAGTACAAGGATTCCAGAGGTGGACGTGTTATCACTTGGGATGATTTCCGTCGAGATTTCCGAGCTCATCATATTCCCCAGAGCGTGGTTGAAAGCAAGCGTGAGGAATTCCGCAATCTGAAGCAAGGCTCTTTGTCTGTCTATGACTACAACAAGTTGTTCCAGAAGCTCGCCCGCTTTGCCAAGCAGGACATCCCTGATGAGAAGAGAATGATATATCAGTTTAGGGGTGGTCTCAGAGAAGATATTCAGCTCGCTCTTGTTCTCTTCAAGCCTTTGAGATACGATGAGTTCTACAACATGGCACTGAAGCAAGAGGCTGCTCAGTTGAGGTGTGATGCTTCCAAGAAGTGAGTCAGAGATGTTACTCCTTCTTCCTCCTCTCAAGTGGCCAAGCAGCAGATGTTTTGGCTTCCTCCTCCGTTCCGTCAGCCGTATCAGCAGAAGAGCAAAGGTGGCAGTGGTTCTTCTCACCCACCCAACCCAGGCTTTCAGAACAAGACTCCGTCTCAACCTCCAAGATCGACTGCTCCGTATCACCGTCCTCTTTCAGAGGTCACGTGCAACAAGTGCCAACAGAAGGGTCACTATGCCAACAAGTGTCTCAACCAGAGGCGTCTTCCTCCTCCTCCTCCTGTCAGATCGGCAAGTACAGCTGTGGTCAAGCATAACCCCAAGCATGCCAAGGTCAATTTGATGAATGCAGCTCAGGCAGAGGACTCGTCAGATGTCATCATGGGTAACCTTCCTGTTAATGATATTCCTGCAAAAGTTCTTTTTGACACTGGTCCATCGCATTGCTTCATTTCGAGACCGTTTACAAATAGGCATGAATTGGTTTCGCAAGTTTTGCCCAGTCCTTTAGCAGTTGTTTCTCCCGGTAAGCGCATGCAGGCTAACTCCATCGTTCCGGATGTTTCTATCACTTTGGGTGACTACAAGTTCTTGGCTTCTCCTACGGTTCTCGGTGACTCGGATATTGATCTTATTCTCGGAATGGATTGGCTTTCTAAGCACAAGGCTTAGCTTGATTGTGCAGCAAGGCAGATTAAATTGACTCATTCGTCTGAGGATGTAATTGTCTTTGCCGCCCGTGATGATACCATTCGTCTGTTTTCTCTCAATGAGAAGGGTGAATCGGACGCTATTTCGCAAATTCCAGTCGTTTGCGAATATCAAGACATCTTTCCAGAAGAGCTCCCAGGAATGCCTCCGCACCGGCCAGTTGAATTTGTTATTGATCTTGAGCCTGGTACGGAACCTGTGTGCAAACGTCCTTACAAGCTCGGACCTGAAGAGTTGAAGGAGCTGAAGAAGCAACTCGATATGTAAGAGAAAATGGGTCTCATCCGGCCTAGTTCTTCTCCGTGGGGTTGTGGTGTTCTTTTTGTGAAGAAGAAGGACGGAACGGACCGACTTTGTGTTGATTACCGTCCAGTGAACAAGAAGACCATCAAGAACAAATACCCACTTCCCAACATCAATGAGCTGTTCGAACAACTCAAAGGTGCTCAAGTATTCTCCAAGCTTGATCTCCGCATGGGTTATCACCAGATTCGCATTCGTGAAGAAGATATTCCCAAGACAGCATTCAGAACAAGCTTTGGTTCATATGAATACACTGTCATGTCTTTTGGCCTCGCCAACGCTCCTCCAACGTTCTCTCGCATGATGAACTTCATCTTCAATGCCTACACCAATGACTTTGTTTTGGTCTATCTCGACGACATTCTGGTTTTCTCGAAGAACATGGAAGATCATGCCAAGCACTTGCGTTTGGTGCTTCATAAACTCAGGGAACATCAGTTCTACGCCAAGTTCTCCAAGTGTGAATTTTGGCTCGATGAGGTTCTTTACCTTGGTCATATCATCTCTGCCAAGGGCATTGCCATGAATCCTGAGAAGGTGTCTGCAATTGTGAATTGGGAACCTCCTCAGAACGTGAAGCAACTCCGCAGTTTTCTCGGTCTCGCAAGCTATTGCCGAAGATTCGTTGAAAACTTTTCTAAGATCGCGACGCCTCTCTCAAATCTTCTTCAGAAGCACGTCAAGTACGTTTGGTCTCCGGAGTGTGATATTGCTTTCAACACTTTGAAATAGAAGCTGATCACTGCTCCAGTACTGACTCCGCCTGATGAATCCAAACCGTACGAGGTCTTTTGTGATGCCTCTCTCCAAGGTCTTGGCGCAGTTTTGATGCAAGAGAAGAAAGTGGTTGCTTATACATCTCGCCAGTTGAAGCCTAATGAGAAGAACTACCCCACTCATGATCTCGAGTTGGCGGCAGTTGTGCATGCTCTTTTGACTTCGAGACATCTTCTATTGGGAAGAAAAGTGGACATTTTCACTGATCACAAGAGTCTCAAGTACATCTTCACTCAGCATAATCTCAACCTCAGGCAAACTCGATGGGTCGAAATGATTCAAGAGTATAATTCGAGTATCGAGTATACTCCAGGCAAGGCCAATGTGATTGCTGACGCTTTGAGCAGGAAGGCCTACTGCAACAGTCTGATTCTCAGGCCTTATCAACCGAGCTTTGTGAAGCTTTCCGCAAGCTTAACCTGCAAGTTGTTCCTCAAGGTTTCCTCACCAACCTTCAAGTCTCTCCTACCTTAGAAGACCAGATTCGCCAAGCCCAGCTTCTTGATGCTATGGTGAAAAAGGTGAAGATTGGGATTGCCAAGAGTCAGTCCAAGTACAAGTGCTACCGCCTTGATGACAAGGACACTCTCTTCTTCAAGGATCGTATTGTTGTGCCCAAAGGTGACCTCCATAAAGTGATCATGAACGAGGCTCACAATTCTCTCCTCTCCATCCACCCTGGGAGCACGAAGATGTATCAGGACCTTAAGCAAGCTTATTGGTGGACTCAAATGAAGCGCGTGATCGCTCAATTCGTGAATGAATGTGATGTCTGCAGAAGAGTGAAGGCAGAACACCAAAGGCCAGCTGGTCTCCTCCAACCTCTTGCCATTCCAGAATGGAAGTTTGACCACATTGAAATGGACTTCGTGACTGGGTTTCCAAAGTCCAAGCTTGGCAATGATGCTATATTTGTTGTCATCGACTAGCTCACCAAAGTGGCTCACTTTCTGCCTATCAAAGAGTCGATCACTGCAGCTCAATTGGCGGAACTCTATACCTCTCGTATTGTCTCTCTGCACGATATTCCTCAAGTGATATCTTCAGACCATGGCAGCATCTTTACCTCCAAGTTTTGGGATTCCTTCTAGAAGGCCATGGGCACTAACATCCGTTTCAGCACTGCTTTCCATCCTCAAACAAGCGGTCAAGTCGAGCGTGTCAACCAGATTCTTGAAGATATGCTCAGGGCTTGTGTGATCTCCTTCGGCATGAAGTGGGAGGATTGTCTTCCTTATGCTGAATTCTCCTACAATAACAGTTTTCAAGCAAGTTCGGGCAAGGCCCCATTTGAAATTCTGTATGGCAGGAAGTGCCGTACCCCTCTCAACTGGTCTGAAACCGGTGAACGTCAGCTGTTGGGTAATGACTTAATCACAGAAGCAGAAGAAATGTGCAAAGTCATTCGTGATAACCTCAAAGCAGCCCAATCCCGCCAGAAGAGCTACTATGATAGTAAGCATCGTGATTTGGCTTTCGAGATCGGAGATCATGTTTACCTCCGTGTCTCTCCTATGCAAGGTACTCGTCGCTTTGGTATCAAAGGGAAGCTTGCCCCTAGATACGTGGGACCTTTCAAGATTGTCAGCAAGAGAGGCGACCTCGCCTATCAACTCGAGCTTCCTTCAAACTTTGCAAATGTTCATGACGTGTTCCAAGTCTCTCAGCTTTGAAAGTGCTTCAAGACTCCTGACCGCACAGTCAACTTCGAGGACATTGAGCTCCAAGAAGATCTCTCTTATTGTGAGCACCCAGTTGCTATTCTTGAAGAGACTGAAGGCAAGACTCGCAACAAGTCAATCAAATTTATCAAAGTCAAGTGGTCACACCATTTCGACCGTGAAGCTACCTGGGAACGCGAGGATCACATCCGTTATAAGTACCCGACGTTCTTTCAGTCCTAGATCTCGGGACGAGATCCTTTCGTAGTGGTGGAGTGTTGTAACACCCCGGATGTAACTTTCCCTATTTGTACTCCAACTCTTGCCGTTTCCGGCGTTAATTTATATTTATTTCCTCGGGTTTGGGTTTCGTCTCCGTGTGTTGTTGTCGTTGTCATGCATCTCATATCATGCCATCATGTGCATTGCATTTGCATACGTGTTCGTCTCATGCATTCGAGCTTTTTCCCCGTTGTCCGTTTTGCATTCCGGCGCTTCCTTCTCCTCCGGTGGTCATTTCTAGCTCTCTTTCGTGTGTGGGGACTAAACATTTCCGGATTGGACCGAGACTTGCCAAGCGGCCTTGTTTACTACCGGTAGACCGCCTGTCAAGTTCCGTACCATTTGGACTTCGTTTGATACTCCAACGGTTAACCGGGGGACCGAAAAGGCCTAGTGTGTGTTGCAGCCCAACACCCCTTCAATTTGGCCCAAAACCCACCAAACTCTGCTTCATGTCCTAGAGCGTTCAATCACGATCGCGTGGCCAAAAACCGCACCTCATTTGGACTCTCCTAGCTCCCTCTATGCCTATTTAAACACCCCCCGAAATCTGGATCTTCCTCTCCCCCCGGAAACCCTAATTTCCACCTCGCGCGGCCGGACTCCACCTCACGCGGCCGGACGCACCGCCGCCGACGCCCGCAGCCACTGAGCGGCTGCCACGTGGGCCTCCCGCCGCCACCCAACGCTCGGGCCCGCTCGGC
>NC_057806.1:191341346-191372144 GCF_018294505.1 Triticum aestivum
GGCCCCAGTTCCGGCCCGGCCACCGGCGACCGGCGACCTCGCCGGATCCGGCGCCCCCAACCCCGGCCGCCGCCGTCCTCGACTTCTCCTGCGAGCCGCGCCGCCGTCCTCGTTTTTCGTGCCCAGATCTGACTCGGATGAACAGTAAACCCTAGAGGTGTTTTTTTGTCTAAGTCCTAGAAATTCCAGTCCGTTTGCACATGTTCGCGGCTCCGTAACTTTGCTTCCGTAGCTTCGATTCATGCATATAGCATATCAAAATGTTCGCCTCGACGAGTACATCATTTCATTCCATTGCATCATTTTCATTTGAGCTCATCTTGATGCCCAAAATGCTGTTAGAAGGAGGCTTCGTGAGCTAATTGTCAGATCTGCTAGTTCATCTTAGACTTTTGTCATTTTTGCCATGATTAATGTGTCCATGATATGCCTGTGAGTCCTTCATATGTTTTGTTAAGCATCTTGTTATCCTTCCAGAGGTGCAACCCATGCATTTTTAGGATGTGTGTGGTGACTTGTGCAAGCTTGTAAAGTGAGGCATCCGGGAAATCTGTTTTCAGGGACTTAGTAGTTTTCACTAAGTCTGGGATTATTTAGTTCATGATGCCATATGTTCAGCTTGTTTCCTAGTGATCCGTGCATCTTTTGAGGATGACCAGTAAGGGAGTTTTGTTAATAATGTTATGCTCTATCCATCCATGTCTTTACTTGCAATTATGGAGCAACCTAGCTTGAGTCAATCGAGCTCTACTTTTGCTTCATGGTGAATCTGGGCAGATCATCAACTCGTTTGTGATTTTGCCGATGCTATTGTAGTTGATCTGTGCATGCTATGCCATTGATCTTTCCATGTCTAGCTTGTATTTTGTGCCTTCTTTATGGATGTATGCTTTCCTTTCCATGACTTGCAACGTAGTGAGTGCATCGAGCTCGTTTACATGCCTTCGTGAGTTATTTTTCAGCATGTCTCAGTTTTCACTAAGTCTGAAAACTGTTTGTGTTTTAGCTATGATCGTGTGCCCGTTAGTATATTTTGTGAACCCTTTTGGCCCCAGGTCACTTTGGGTCTTTTGTTAAGCTTGTTGAGTATCACCATGCCATGTCCTTACATGTCTTAATCAGGTCATGTATCATGTTGTTTTGCTGCTCCGAAGAGGGCTTCGTGATCTGAAATTTCAGACAAGTGTTAATTTCACTAAGTCTGCAATCTGTTTTGCATTTGCCTTTTTTCCATGCTTGTTTGAACCTCATAATGGATGAATTGGCGGTGGCTCAGTGCTAGTCTTTTGTTAAGCATCTTGTGTGCATCTCTGCCATGCATTTTGTTGCCATGTTTGGGTGCTGTAGCATGTTCGTTTCGTTGCCTTTAGATGCCTACTTGCTGTAAATCGCAGACCGGTGTCATTCTTAAAACCCTTGCCATTTCCAAACCGTAACTCCGATTCTGGCGTTCTTTATATCGTTTTCAAGCGATTTCATCTCATATTTCCAGTGGCACTCTTGAAATTCCAAGTTGAGGCCAGCTCCATGCATTTCCTGTCATATCTTGCATTTTGCATCCCGCATCGCATCCCGCATAGCATATCATCATTGCATCATAACGCTTGATCCTTGCACGTGCTTGATTGTGTCCTTGTTGCTTGTTTGTCTTGTTTGGGTAGAGCCGGGAGACGAGTTCGCTACCGAGGATCCCGTTGAGTTTGCTTGTGAGGACCCAGTCAACTCTGACAACTGTGCAGGCAAGATGATCATACCCTCGAAATCAGTACTATCTTTGCTATGCTAGTTTGGTTCGCTCTTTTGCTTCGCCAATGCTATGATGCTTACCATTTGCTTGTCAGCCTCCCAAATTGCCATGTCAAACCTCTAACCCACCATTGTCCAAGAAAACCATTGATTGGCTATGTTACCGCTTTGCTCAGCCCCTCTTATAGCATTGCTAGTTGAAGGTGAAGATTGGAGGTCGTTCCTTGTTGGAACATCATTTATTTACTTGTTGGGATATCATTATATTGCCATGTTATCTTAATGCATCTATATACTTGGTAAAGGGTGGAAGGCTCGGCCTCTCGCCTAGTGTTTTGTTCCACTCTTGCCGCCCTAGTTTCCATCATATCAGTGTAATGTTCCCGGATTTTGAGTTCCTTATGCGGTTGGGTTATAATGGGAACCCCTTGATATTTCTCCTTGATTAAAGCTTTTCCAGCAATGTCCAACATTGGTTTTACCTTTCGCCACCTAGCCTTTTCTTTCCCTTGGGTTCTGCAGACTCAAGGGTCATCTTATTTTAACCCCCCGGGCCAGTGCTCCTCTGAGTGTTGGTCCACCTGTCAGCTACCGGTGGCCACCAGTGGCAACTCTGGGTTGGCCTACCCGTACCTAGGACAATCTGAGTGTGCCCTGAGAAAGAGATATGTGCAGCTCCTATCGGGATTTGTCGGAACATTCGGGAGGTGTTGCTGGTCTTGTTTTAACCTGTCGAAGTGTCTTGAGTTACCGAGATACCGAGTCTGATCGGAACGTCTTGGGAGGAGGTCTATTCCTTCGTTGACCGTGAGAGCTTGTCATGGGCTAAGTTGGGACTCCCCTGCAGGGATTGAACTTTCGAAAGCCGTGCCCACGTTAATGGGCAGATGGGAATTTGTTAATGTCCGGTTGTAGATAACTTAAACTTAAACTTAATTAAAATGAATCAACTGAGTGTGTTACCGTGATGGCCTCTTCTCGGCGGAGTCCGGGAAGTAGACACGGTGTTGGAGTAATACTTGCGCAGGTTCATCTTAGACTTTTGTCATTTTTGTCATGATTAATGTGTCCATGATATGCCTGTGAGTCCTTCATATGTTTTATTAAGCATCTTGTTATCCTTCCAGAGGTGCAACCCATGCATTTTTAGGATGTGTGTGGTGACTTGTGCAAGCTTGCAAAGTGAGGCATCCGGGAAATCTGCTTTCAGGGACTTAGTAGTTTTCACTAAGTCTAGGATTATTTAGTTCATGATGCCATATGTTCAGCTTGTTTCCTAGTGATCCGTGCCTCTTTTGAGGATGATCAGTAAGGGAGTTTTGTTAATAATGTTATGATCTATCCATCCATGTCTTTACTTGCAATTATGGAGCACCCTAGCTTGAGTCAATCGAGCTCTACTTTTGCTTCGTGGTGAATCTGGGCAGATCGTCAACTCGTTTGCGATTTTGCCGATGCTATTGTAGTTGATCCGTGCATGCTATGCCATTGTTCTTTCCATGTCTAGCTTGTATTTTCTGCCTTCTTTATGGATGTATGATTTCCTTGCCATGACTTGCAACGTAGTGAGTGCATCAAGCTCGTTTACATGCCTTCATGAGTTATTTTTCAGCATGTCTCAGTTTTCACTAAGTCTGAAAACTGTTTGTGTTTTGGCTATGATCGTGTGCCCGTTAGTATATTTTGTGAACCCTTTTGGCCCCAGGTCACTTTGGATCTTTTGTTAAGCTTGTTGAGTAGCACCATGCCATGTTCTTACATGTCTTAATCAGGTCATGTATCATGTCGTTTTGCTGCTCCGAAGATGGCTTCGTGATCTGAAATCAGGTCATGTATCATGTCTGCAATCTGTTTTGCATTTGCGTTTTTGCCATGCTTGTTTGAACCTCATAATGGATGAATTGGCCATGGCTCAGTGCTAGTCTTTTGTTAAGAATCTTGTGTGCGTCCCTGCTATGCATTTTGTTGCCAGGTTTGGGTGCTTTAGCATGTTCGTTTCATTGCCTTTAGATGCCTACTTGCTGTAAATCGCAGACCGGTGTCATTCTTAAAACGCTTGCCATTTCCAAACCGTAACTCCGATTCCGGCGTTCTTTATATTGTTTTCAAGAGATTTCATCTCATCTTTCCAGTGGCACCCTTAGAGTTCCAGGTTGAGGACAGCTTCATGCATTTCCTGTCATATCTTGCATTTTGCATCCCGCATCGCATCCCGCATAGCATATCATCATTGCATCATAACGCTTGATCCGTGCACGTGGTTGGTTGTATCCTTGTTGCTTGTTTGTCTTGTTTGGGTAGAGCCGGGAGACGAGTTCGCTACCGAGGAGCCCGTTGAGTTTGCTTGTGAGGATCCAGTCAACTCTGACAACTGTGCAGGCAAGATGATCATACCCTTGAAATCACTACTATCTTTGCTATGCTAGTTTGCTTCGCTCTTTTGCTTCGCCAATGCTACGATGCCTACCATTTGCTTGTCAGCCTCCCAAATTGCCATGTCAAACCTCTAACCCACCATTGTCCTAGCAAACCGTTGATTGGCTATGTTACCGCTTTGCTCAGCCCCTCTTATAGCGTTGCTAGTTGCAGGTGAAGATTGGAGGCCGTTCCTTGTTGGAACATCATTTATTTACTTGTTGGGATATAATTATATTGCCATGTTATCTTAATGCATCTATATACTTGGTAAAGGGTGGAAGGCTCGGCCTCTCGCCTAGTGTTTTGTTCCACTCTTGCGGCCCTAGTTTCCGTCATATCGGTGTTATGTTCCCGGATTTTGCGTTCCTTACGCGGTTGGGTTATAATGGGAACCCCTTGATATTTCGCCTTGATTAAAGCTTTTCCAGCAATGCCCAACATTGGTTTTACCTTTCGCCACCTAGCCTTTTCTTTCCCTTGGGTTCTGCAGATTCACGGGTCATCTTATTTTAACCCCCCGGGCCAGTGCTCCTCTTAGTGTTGGTCCACCTGTCAGCTACCGGTGGCCACCAGGGGCAACTCTGGGCTGGCCTACCCGTACCTAGGACAATCTGAGTGTGCCCTGAGAAAGAGATATGTGCAGCTCCTATCGGGATTTGTCGGCACATTCGGGCGGTGTTGCTGGTCTTGTTTTAACATGTCGAAGTGTCTTGAGTTACCGAGATACCGAGTCTGATCGGAATGTCTTGGGAGGAGGTCTATTCCTTCGTTGACCGTGAGAGCTTGTCATGGGCTAAGTTGGGACTCCCCTGCAGGGATTGAACTTTCGAAAGCCGTGCCCGCGGTTATGGGCAGATGGGAATTTGTTAATGTGCGGTTGTAGATAACTTAAACTTAAACTTAATTAAAATGAATGAACTGAGTGTGTTACCGTGATGGCCTCTTCTCGGCGGAGTCCGGGAAGTAGACACGGTGTTGGAGTAATGCTTGCGCGGGTTGTTCCTCTAGTTTTTCTCGCTCGCGCTTTGCCTCCTCTTCTCGCTCTCTTTTGCGTATAAGTTAGCCACCACATATGCTAGTCGCTTGCTGCAGCTCCACTTATATATTTGCCTATCCTTCCTATAAGCTTAAATAGTCTTGATCGCGAGGGTGCGAGATTGCTGAGTCCCTGTGGCTCACAGATACTATAACTCTAGATGCAGGTCCAGGTGATTCCGCTCCAGGTGACGAGTACGAGCTCAAGTGGGAGTTCGACGAGGACTCTCAGCGATACTACGTTTCCTTTCCCGATGATCAGTAGTGGTGCCCAGTTGGGGGTGATTGGGACTGTGTCACATGTTGGGTTCTCTTTTATTTTGGCGCCATAGTCGGGCCATGAGTGTTTTGGATGATGTAATGTTATTTATGTTATTGATTGACGTGGCGAGTGTAAGCCAACTATGTTCCCCCCTTTATTATTCATATTACATGGGATGTTGTGAAGATTGCCTAACTTGCGACATATGCCTTCAATGCGATTATGTCTCTAAGTCGTGCCTCGACACGTGGGAGCTATAGTCGCATCGAGGGTGTTACACACGTCTCCGATCAATAACCAATAGCAGAACCTGGATGCTCATATTGGCTCCCACATATTCTACGAAGATCTTTATCGGTCAGACTGCATAACAACATATGTTGTTCCCTTTGTCATCGGTATGTTACTTGCCCGAGATTCGATCGTCGGTATCTCAATACCTAGTTCAATCTCGTTACCGGCAAGTCTCTTTACTCGTTTCATAATACATCATCTTGCAACTAACTCATTAGTTGTAATGCTTGCAAGGCTTATGTGATGTGCATTACCAAGAGGGCCCAGAGATACCTCTCCAACAATCGGAGTGACAAATCCTAATCTCGAAATACGCCAACCCAACATGTACCTTTGGAGACACCTATAGAGCTCCTTTATAATCACTTAGTTACATTGTGACGTTTGGTAGCACACAAAGTGTTCCTCTGGCAAACGGGAGTTGCATAATCTCATAGTCATAAGAACATGTATAAGTCATGAAGAAAGCAATAGCAACATACTAAACGATCGGGTGCTAAGCTAATGGAATGGGTCATGTCAATCATATCATTCTCCTAATGATGTGATCCCATTAATCAAATGACAACACATGTCTATGGTTAGGAAACATAACCATCTTCGATTAACGAGCTAGTCAAGTAGAGGCATACTAGTGACGTTTGGTTTGTCTATGTATTCACACAAGTATCATGTTTCCGGATAATACAATTCTAGCATGAATAATAAACATTTATCATGATATAAGGAAATAAAATAATAACATTATTATTGCCTCTAGGGCATATTTCCTTCAGTCTCCCACTTGCACTAGAGTCAATAATCTAGATTACACAGTAATGATTCTAACACCCATGGAGCTTTGGTGCTGATCATGTTTTGCTCGTGGAAGAGGCTTAGTCAACGGGTCTACTATATTCAGATCCGTATGTATCTTGCAAATCTCTATGTCTCCCACCTGGACTAGATCCCGGATGGAATTGAAGTGTCTCTTGATGTGCTTGGTTCTCTTGTGAAATCTGGATTCCTTTGCCAAGGCAATTGCACCAGTATTGTCACAAAAGATTTTCATTGGACCCGATGCACTAGGTATGACACCTAGATCGGATATGAACTCCTTCATCCAGACTCCTTCGTTTGCTGCTTCCGACACAACTATGTACTCCGCTTCACATGTAGATCCCGCCACAACGCTTTGTTTAGAACTGCACCAACTGACAGCTCCATCGTTTAATGTGAACACGTATCCGGTTTGCGATTTAGAATAGTCCGGATCAGTGTCAAATCTTGCATCAACGTAACCATTTACGATGAGCTCTTTGTCACCTCCATATATGAGAAACATATCCTTAGTCCTTTTCAGGTATTTGAGGATGTTCTTGACCGCTGTCCAGTGATCCACTCCTGGATTACTTTGGTACCTCCCTGCTAGACTTATAGCAAGACACACATCAGGTCTGGTACACAGCATTGCATACATGATAGAGCCTATGGCTGAAGCATAGGGAACATCTTTCATTTTCTCTCTATCTTCTGCATTGGTCGGGGATTGAGTCTTACTCAATTTCACACCTTGTAACATAGGCAAGAATCCTTTCTTTGCTTGATCCATTTTGAACTTCTTCAAAACTTTGTCATGGTATGTGCTTTGTGAAAGTCCAATTAAGCGTCTTGATCTATCTCTATAGATCTTAATGCCTAATATGTAAGCAGCTTCACCGAGGTCTTTCATTGAAAAACTCTTATTCATGTATCCTTTTATGCTATCCAGAAATTCTATATCATTTCCGATTAGTAATATGTCATCTACATATAATATCAGAAATGCTACAGAGCTCCCACTCACTTTCTTGTAAATACAGGCTTCTCCAAAAGTCTGTACAAAACCAAATGCTTTGATCACACTATCAAAGCATTTATTCCAACTCCGAGAGGCTTGCACCAGTCCATAAATGGATCACTGAAGCTTGCACACTTTGTTAGCTCCCTTTGGATCGACAAAACCTTCCGGCTGCATCATATACATCTCTTCTTGCAGAAATCCATTCAGGAATGCAGTTTTGACATCCATTTGCCAAATTTCATAATCATAAAATGCAGCAATTGCTAACATGATTCAGACAGACTTAAGCATCGCTACGGGTGAGAAGGTCTCATCGTAGTCAATCCCTTGAACTTGCCGAAAACCTTTTGCCACAAGTCGAGCTTTGTAGACAGTAATATTACCGTCAGTGACGGTGTCCTGGACTAGGGGGTTCACCACGTCGTCTCTCGATCTATTAGATTGGGCCGAGGACCCCCGTGGCCGTATACTCATGGGCCAGTTCGGACGACTGCCGCATACAAGGAAGATTCCACAAGACTTGGCGATCAAGACAAGGACTTCTCCCCACCGGCGTATTCGGCTAGGACTCTTGTTATCCTAGGCCTCCGGTGCATTATATAAACTGAGGCCAGGCTAGTCGATAGATATACAACAATCATACCATAGGCTAGCTTCTAGGGTTTAGCCTCCTTGATCTCATGGTAGATCTACTCTTGTACTACCCATATCGTCAATATTAATCAAGCAGGACGTAGGGTTTTACCTCCATCAAGAGGGTCCGAACCTGGGTAAAACATCGTGTTCCCTGCCTCCTGTTAGCATCCACCTTAGACGCACAGTTTAGGACCCCCTACCCGAGATCCGCCGGTTTTGACACAGACATTGGTGCTTTCATTGAGAGTTCTGCTGTCTGATCGACAAAAGGATCAATGGCTCACCTCCAGATCAACTGCAACTTTGGCGTCTTCGTCACCAGTTCGACTGGTCACCTTGGTTCGACCAAGAATTGCGCCCCGTGTTCGGATCACCATGTTCGGACGAGGGCCTTCATCAAACATCAA
Organism: Triticum aestivum; assembly: GCF_018294505.1. NCBI lineage: Eukaryota > Viridiplantae > Streptophyta > Magnoliopsida > Poales > Poaceae > Triticum > Triticum aestivum. Next base: position 191,349,967 of record NC_057806.1, read on the forward strand.
CTCCGATCTCTATCAAGATCACGGAGGGATTATCTATGGAGCTCGGGGGCTCAACGTCAACATTGCCCTCAAGCGACCGTGCTGTTTTTTTGGACAGCAAACTCGTATCTGCTGCCACCACCTCCTCGAGTATCGCTTTGACGATCGCTTTGGTGGAATTGTGCGGAATTGAGTTCCAATGGAGGAATCTCTGGCAATCCACGATATACCGGAGCCCTGTCAAATCTGGACAGGAATTTGGATGTGTTTAGGGCGTGGTGTCCAGCTTCTAGCTCGGATGTCCTTTGGAAGATCCAACCGTTGATCGGCTGCGGAATTCCTGTATCTACCACCTCTCAAAATTTCAGCTCGATCCGACCGTCCAAACTCCAGGAACCTTCCGATTAGTGCATCACTTTTCGGATCTGTTTTCTGCGCGAAAACGAATCCGACCTGAGTTCATCTTTTTTGTGAACAGGATTTCGGACATCCCTTTTGAAGGAAGTTTTGTATGTGGTATTGTGTTTTGTTCCCGAAACACATCCCACTAACTGTAAGATCTTTTGAACATGATCTTCAACATCATGCTGGTGTCAAACCAGTCCGGCAATATTACCCCACGGCTGTCGACCTGCGCTAGACACGGCGTCATTTTGTTGAGCCGAGCTCAACTTCTTCGGATCATCATCTCGGCAAGCCGAACAAGATCCCGGCATCGCGAAGGATAAATCATCACCAACATCACCGCCCCACGGATTACACGGAGCGGGCATACCGGCATCGCCGCACGGTCGCTTCATCAAGCCGGCATCGACCACATCACGACCTGCATCGACAGGGCCACACTATTGCTTCTTCAAGCTTGTGTCCATCATGCCGACCTACTTCGACTCATCGGCTGACATCGAGGCTTCGACATCTCGGCTGGACCAGGGGCTTCGCCATCTCTTCATCAACCTACTCCGGACACTTCGGCATCGCTAGCCGACCAGCTCCGTCACATTAGCTGGGCCGAGGGCTTTGCCTCGGCGAGTCAACCTTTACCAGCATCGCCATGCCGTTGTTTTATCGCCCATCAGGCAATGGGTGTGCGGAGCGGGTCCCAATTTTAGGAATCACCTTCCTTCGGATTGCTACAACAAATAAACCAGGTGTTATTAATCCTAGTATTTTTTGCTTGTTTGGGTTCATTTTTCCCAAGGAATTATTACTCTGGTTTGTCCGTCATATGTACACAGGTCTATCAAATGGTGGCCGCATTAACGACAGTCGCATGGTGGTTCGGTCAGTTTCCGTACATAGTCCGGCGAACGCCGCACTCGGAGCTCGGACCGACCTGCGAATTCAGGCTTTGCCACGCCTTTACCGCATCATGCCAACGCCCTGCATCGACATTGACTTCGGCGCCAGGCCATATTTCTTTTATTACTCACTTTGCATAAATTATTTATTATGCAACGATTTTTTTTAATTATCATTATTACTATTATCTCCGGTTTGCACTATTTTTTGTTGCACAGGAAAATGATCCGGGGACTTCGGTGTCACTCTGCCGGTCTGCATTGATCGTGCTATGTCACCACTTCGGCGTGTCAAGCTCTCCGCTCCGCCACCTCGGGACCGGCTTGAGGGATGGAACCTTGCCCCGCATCAAGCTCGGACCGCGTCATCAATACCGAACACATTAACCAGCTAAGTCGCTTTCATGCTCAAAGCTTTAATTTCTAACTTGCGTTCGGTTCGACCAAGCATTATACTTTTTTGGAAAAAAGTTGCTTCTAAAAAATTTCCTTGTCCAAACTTTGTTTATGACGCATAAATTCAAATACCCCGTTTACTTGGGGGCTTCCTTTATGAAGCTTTTCCTATTGCATATGATTATAATTGTATGGCTTCGTTCCTTGTTCGTGTATTACGCCACAATATGCACCATATTGACATAAGCGATTTGCAAGCTGGGTTGCCTCGCTCCTGTGTTTACCCCTACGTTCCCGATTGTTCGGCTAGGGAGTAATGGGAGCACCTCTGCGATTGTCACGATCGGGTCACCCGAGCCGGACCTCAGACTGGGTGAAGCCGAAAGCTAGCGCTCTTATAGTTATTCAATGATGGTCGGCACACAACGGAACTCATGAGTACAAAAAATCTATTGCACAAGTCTCATAATAACAATGAGCACCGAAGAAAGGTATCGGTGGGGGTACTATTTTCTTTGAAGATGCTTCTTACTCTTCGCAGTAATATAGTATAAGTTCCCTGAGCGTGCTTTGTCTGTTACAGCCTTATGGCCTGATTGCCTGGTTATTGGAAACACCGTCGATATTCTCGACCGATGGAGTACATAACACTTTTCGGTCCTTAACCGAAGAGGGAGAAGCCGACGGTCGGTTAAGACGCGTTTAAAGATCGGTTGAACATAGATATGATATAAGTACTTCGGTACATGCAATCATTCTTCTACCCATGTCACTTGGGGGCTCTTAAGTTTATTTGAGCCGTTTTATAATAAGTGTTCTTCTTCTCAGTCATTGCAAAGTTCTATTATTATTATTTATCACTCCTTTTTTCGACACGAGTGTGCGGTCACTAGCCGGGGAGCCTAATTTCTCTCTCAAAGCCGCTAGAGTTTAGTTTGCTAAACTGGCCTAATGAGAAGTACTCCGCCCTCGGGATAGGAGGTTGAAGCCGTAGGCTGACCCGCTCGAAGTCTTGAGATAGGATGTGTCATGTTAAAGGATGAGAGAAGCACTTCTTTTTTGTAAGACCAATTTTCGGATTGGCACCGAACACTTGATCTTGTTCGGATGTCATGTTTTTACTAACATTTCTTGGTTTTCCAAGCTTTTTGGCACTTTTAAACTATTTGTGCTTTTCCAGCATTAGTCTCGCAGTGCAATGCCGGACACCTTTAGGGATTCGGCAAAAACATTTTCTGATATTGCTATATATGCATCGGTTTCGAATTGTGTCTTCGGTCAATAGTTGGGTTGCCCGGCTCCTGCACTTGCTTCCTACGTTCCATTTTGTTCGGCTAGGCATGCAAAGGGAGAACCACTGCGATTGTGCTTCCAGCTCACATGGTTAAGCACCTTAGTGGAGAAAGCCGAAAACTGACTGTCACAATAAGCGTAAACTGGTCAGCGATCCGATGACTATGACGGGCCATTCATAACATTGGCCGAAGTGTTTACGGCTTGACCTTGACTGTCGCCGAACACTACCGGGGGCTATTAACTGGCCTCCCAAACTAAATCCTCGATATTTTGCTCTTACATTCGAGCTGAGGTTTCATGATCATGCTTAGCATGACAACCCAAAGAAAGGAACCAATAGTGGGACTATTTTCTTTGGAATACATTTCTTCTATTAAACAGTAATATAACATATCTCTCTGCGTACCTTTGTTTATCAAACCGTGTGGCCAGATTGCCTTGTTTGTCGTAAATCTTTGCCCTCATAAAGGCTTTATAAAGTAGGACAAACACTCCTCGGCTACTGGCCAAGGAGGTGGAAGCCGATGGTCGGTCAACAAAGTTTTGTACAATGCGGATCCGAGCATTAATGACGTAAAGTACTTTGATACATAGAGTCATTACACATAATTTGTGATTTTACTATGGATATTGATCCTTAATTCGGCCACCCGTGCCCACATTAAGGCTCGGGGGCTACTGGGCTTCGGGCTTATTATTTACAAATATTAAAGGGGCACATTGATCCCCTGATCTGGTGTTGCCACCCGACTAGTGTCTCGGGGGCTACTGCATTGCTTGTTCAATGCAGAAAATTTTAAGTGCAATACAGTTGCCAAGGAGATTTTGGTCCTCAGGTTGGTCGGCCGCACCCATCCTGAGTCTTGAGGACTGAGCATGCCGCTTTTGTGTCCCGAAGTATTCTGCCGAGCTAGGACATGATCCTCAAGCCGATTTTGCAAATCAACCTAAGTCTCAGCGGCTACTGGGATCAGCGGTCTTATGTCATCCTTCATGTGCATTTCGGGTTTTAGACCGATACACACCTTGAGGGCTACTGGCTATATATCTCGGCAGAGAATAAATTGCACCAATAAAAAATATTGACAAAAAATCGGCCCATAGTTGGGGTGGTGCACCACCTCGGAAGCAGTCCGGCATAAAGCTCGAGCGCTAGTGGCTGGCTCCATAGAGGGCATTTTTGGCATTAAGCTCGGCTAAACTCCTTCAACTTTTTTGAACCAAGGTGATATGACACCTCGGATATAGTCCGGCATTGGAGCCTGGACACAGTCCGGCGTTGGAGCTCGGATATATTTCGGTGTTGGAGCTCGGATATACAGTCCGGCGTTGGAGCTCGGATACATAGTCCAGCGTTGGAACTCGGATACATTCCGGCGCTAGAGCTGGGAAGCGGTCCGGCGTTGGTGCTCGGCTGCAAAAGATACCTCGAATGCAGTCCGGCATTGGAGCTCGGACGCAAGAGGACCCTGCCTCCCGGGAACAACTTCAAACCCGAGGTGTGGCATAAAAATAAACAAGGCATTGATAAAGGCCGGAAACTTAAAGGGGCTCCTCGGATACCCGACGTGTAAACTCGTCGAATGCATTTCGGCGATCCTCAAGATCGAAGATAAAGAAGATTTGTTGAACCAGTTTTCAAGACCGGCAACCGAAGATGAAGAACAGTTCGGAAGAATCAAGGAGCGTCCCTAACTTGAAGACCGGTTCAGGGGGCTACTGATGGTGTCCTGGACTAGGGGGTACTCACCACGTCATCTCCCGATCTATTAGATTGGGCCGAGGACCCCCGTGGCCGTATACTCATGGGCCAGTTCGGATGGCTGCCGCATACAAGGAAGATTCCACAAGACTTGGCGATCAAGACAAGGACTTCTCCCCACCGGCGTATTCGGCTAGGACTCTTGTTATCCTAGGCCTCCGGTGCATTATATAAACCGAGGCCAGGCTAGTCGATAGATATACAACAATCATACCACAGGCTAGCTTCTAGGGTTTAGCCTCCTTGATCTCGTGGTAGATCTACTATTGTACTACCCATATCATCAATATTAATCAAGAAGGACGTAGGGTTTTACCTCCATCAAGAGGGCCCGAACCTGGGTAAAACATCGTGTTCCCTGCCTCTTGTTACCATCCACCTTAGACACACAGTTCGGGACCCCCTACCCGAGATCCGCCGGTTTTGACACCGACAGTCAGCGTTAGTCTTCTTCTTGAAGATCCATTTATTCTATATTGCTTGCCGATCATTGGGCATGTCAACCAAAGTCCATACTTTGTTATCATACATGGATCCCATCTCAGATTTCATGGCTTCAAGCCATTTTGCGGAATCTGGGCTCACCATCACTTCTTCATAGTTCGTAGGTTCATCATGATCTAGTAGCATGACTTCTAGAACAGGATTACCGTACCACTGTGGCGCGGATCTTACTCTGGTTGATCTACGAGTTTCAGTAGTATCTTGTTCTGAAGCTTCATGATCATTATCATTAGCTTCCTCACTAATTGGTGTAGGTGTCACAGAAACTGGTTTTTGTGATGTACTACTTTCCAATAAGGGAGCAGGTACAATTACCTTGTCAAGTTCTACTTTCCTCCCACTCACTTCTTTCGAGAGAAACTCCTTCTCTAGAAAGTTTCCGAATTTAGCAACAAAAGTCTTGCCTTCGGATCTGTGATAGAAGGTGTATCCAATAGTTTCCTTTGGATATCCTATGAAGACACATTTCTCCGATTTGGGTTCGAGCTTATCAGGTTGAAGTTTTTTCACATAAGCATCGTAGCCCCAAACTTTCAGAAACGACAGCTTTGGTTTCTGGCCAAACCACAGTTCATATGGCATCATCTCAAAGGATTTTGATGATGCCCTATTTAACGTGAATGCGGACGTCTCTAGAGCATATCCCCAAAACGATAGCGGTACATCAGTAAGAGACATCATAGATCGCACCATATCTAGTAAAGTACGATTACGACGTTCGGACACACCATTACGCTGTGGTGTTCCGGGTGGCGTGAGTTGCGAAAATATTCCACATTGTTCTAAATGTACACCAAACTCGTAACTCAAATATTCTCCTCCACGATCAGATCGTAGGAATTTTATTTTCTTGTTATGATGATTTTCAACTTCACTCTGAAATTCTTTGAACTTTTCAAATGTTTCAGACTTATGTTTCATTAAGTAGATATACCCATATCTGCTTAAGTCATCTGTGAAGGTGAGAAAAGAACGATATCCGCCACGAGCCTCAACATTCATCGGACCACATACATCTGTATGTATGATTTCCAATAAATCTGTTGCTCTCTCCATAGTACCAGAGAACGGTGTTTTTGTCATCTTACCCATAAGGCACGGTTCGCAAGTACCAAGTGATTCATAATCAAGTGGTTCCAAAAGCCCATCAGTATGGAGTTTCTTCATGCGCTTTATACCGATATGACCCAAACGGCAGTGCCACATATAAGTTGCACTATCATCATCAACTCTGCATCTTTTGGTTTCAACACTATGAATATGTGTGTCACTACTATCGAGATTTAATAAGAATAGACCACTCTTTAAGGGTGCATGACCATAAAAGATATTACTCATGTAAATAGAACAACCATTATTGTCTGATTTAAATGAATAACCGTCTCGCATCAAACAAGATCCAGATATAATGTTCATGCATAACGCTGGCACCAAATAACAATTATTTAGGTCTAATACTAATCCCGAAGGTAGATGTAGAGGTAGTGTGCCGACTGCGATCACATCGACTTTTGAACCATTTCCCAAGCGCGTTGTCACCTCGTCCTTAGCCAATCTTCGCTTAATCCGTAGTCCCTGTTTCGAGTTGCAAATATTAGCAACAGAAACAGTATCAAATACCCAGGTGCTACTGCGAGCATTAGTAAGGTACACATCAATAACATGTATATCACATATACCTTTGTTCACCTTGCCATCCTTCTTATCCGCCAAATACTTGGGGCAGTTCCGCTTCCAGTGACCAGTCTGCTTGCAGTAGAAGCACTCAGTTTCAGGCTTAGGTCCAGGTTTGGGTTTCTTCTCTTGAGTAGCAACTTGCTTGCTGTTCTTTTTGAAGTTCCCCTTCTTCTTCCCTTTGCCCTTTTTCTTGAAACTAGTGGTCTTGTTGACCATCAACACTTGATGCTCCTTCTTGATTTCTACCTCCGCAGCTTTCAGCATTGCGAAGAGCTCGGGAATAGTCTTATTCATCCCTTGCATATTATAGTTCATCATGAAGCTTTTGTAGCTTGGTGGCAGTGATTGGAGAATTCTGTCAATGACACAATCATTTGGAAGATTAACTCCCAACTGAATCAAGTGATTATTATACCCAGACATTTTGAGTATATGCTCACTGACAGAACTGTTCTCCTCCATCTTGCAGCTATAGAACTTATTGGAGACTTCATATCTCTCAATCCGGGCATTTGCTTGAAATATCAACTTCAACTCCTGGAACATCTCATATGCTCCATGATGTTCAAAACGTTGTTGAAGTCTCGATTCTAAGTTGTAAAGCATGGCACACTGAACTATAGAGTAGTCATCAGCTTTGCTCTGCCAGACGTTCATAACATCTGGTGTTGCTCTAGCAGCAGGCCTGGCACCTAGCGGTGCTTCCAGGACGTAATTCTTCTATGCGGCAATGAGGATAATCCTCAAGTTACGGACCCAGTCCGTGTAATTGCTACCATCATCTTTCAACTTTGCTTTCTCAAGGAACGCATTAAAATTCAACGGAACAACAACATGGGCCATCTATCAACAATCAAACATATACAAGCAAGATACTATCAGGTACTAAGTTTCATGATAAATTTAGGTTCAATTAATCATATTACTTAAAGAACTCCCACTTAGATAGACATCCCTCTAATCCTCTAAGTGATTACGTGATCCAAATCAACTAAACCATGTCCGATCATCACATGAGATGGAGTAGTTTCATTGGTGAACATCACTATGTTGATCATATCTACTATATGATTCACGCTCGACCTTTCGGTCTCCGTGTTTCGAGGCCATATCTATATATGCTTGGCTCGTCAAGTATAACCTGAGTATTCCGCGTGTGCAACTGTTTTGCACCCGTTGTATTTGAACGTAGAGCCTATCACACCCGATCATCACGTGGTGTCTCAGCACGAAGAACTTTCACAACGGTGCATACTCAGGGAGAACACTTCTTGATAATCAGTGAGAGATCATCTTATAATGCTACCGTCAATCAAAGCAAGATAAGATGCATAAAAGATAAACATCACATGCAATCAATATAAGTGATATGATATGGCCATCATCATCTTGTGCTTGTGATCTCCATCTTCGAAGCACCATCGTGATCACCATCGTCACCGGCGCGACACCTTGATCTCCATCATAGCATCGTTGTCGTCTCGCCAATTTTATGCTTCCACGACTATCCTACCGCTTAGTGATAAAGTAAAGCATTACAGTGCGATTGCATTGCATACAATAAAGCGACAACCATATTGTCACACCCTAGCTAGTTCAAGCATTAGAGTGTGCATCATGTTTAATTTCCTTTTAAGTTTGAAATGGGGAAGGCAGAAACCCCCAACACCCCCCTGGAAACAACTAGGGTTTACTAAAATTATTTTCAATGAACCTGAAATGCCCTTCTAAAAAGTTCACCCTCTTTGTCTTGGGTTAGAACCTCTGGCAAAATTGGTGCCCAATTTTCTAGGTTAACAGAAGGTCATTGAATTAAATCATAAGTATTTCAATTTGGGCATTTAAATGCTATAAAATAATTTAAATGCTCAAATAATTCTGGAAATAAATGCTTGTTGTTGGATATATTCTAAACAGAGCCCACAATTATTTTCAGGATTTTTGGAAACATTTTAGTATTTTTAATAAAGCCCAGCAGTTGCAGTTAAATTGAAAAAACAGAAACAAATCAAAAAAAAGAGAGAGGGAAGCCCGCCTGGGCCTTACCTGTGCTGGCCCAGCCCACCTGGCTCAGCCCAGCCGACTGGCTTGCCAGTCGTCGTCCTCCTCTCGCCAGAAGGACGAGGAGCATGTGGCCGGCGCCCGCGGCCACACGCCGGCCACCTCCTGCTTCTACAGACGCCCTGGAGACGTCCAGGGATGCCACGCAACCCCCACGTCCCCCTCTCATCGTCCCTCACTCTCCCCCTTGTCTCACTCACTCTCTCCCGCGATGGTCGAGCGCGTTCCTCGCCGCCATTCGCCGTAGACGCCACCAGAGCCACCCCCTCGCCCCTCCGACGAGCCCAATAGCTCTGCCTCGTCGCCCTGGACCTCTCCGCCGACCCACGCGACTCCAAACGCCACCGAACACCGTCTTCGCCCTCGTCTTCGACCTCGGGCACCCGAGCCGTCTCCGGTCGATTCGCCGCCGCCAGGACCTCCCCGAGCTCGCTAACCCCCTCTCCGACCCTGCTGTGCGCTCCTCTTCCTCTTACCCTAGCTCCCGTGATCATTTGGCCTCTGTAGTCGCCATTTCAACCGCACCCGAAAGTTCCCCGACGCCGGCCATGCCGCCGTCGTGGCCAGAGCCACAGTGGCTCGAAGCCAAGCTCACCGTTGTGCTCAGCACAGCACCAGGAGCCCGTAGCCACCATCAGCTCCTTCTCCCGTGCACCGTAGCATCGAACCCAACCCCGTCCGAACTCCGGCCGCCGCCACGAGCTCGATTCCGGCGAGCTCACTCCACCCCAGCTCCTCCCACTTGCCCCACTGGATGCGCGCTGTCGATTTGGTCACCGGAGGACCAAATCCGAAGCCCTCCGCCGTCTTGGCCTCGCCGGCGACTCAACGCCGGCGGGATTAGCCCCGCTGACCAGGGGTTTGACCCCAGTTTGACTCCCCTGAGTCAATGACAAGTGGCCCCCCTGCTAACTAAATCGAATTAGTTTTAACTAAAAATAATTAGCTTAATTAACTACTGACACGCGGGACCCACCAGTCAGGTTTGACCTGGACGTCCCTGTTGACCACTGACTTCACCCTGACGTAATGCTGACGTAGTAATTAAATTACTGGAATTATTCTTATACAGGAAATTCCAAAAAATAATCAAAACTTCTAAAAATCATAGAAAATCAACCATAGCTCCAAATGTAAAGATTTATATATGAAAAATGATCAGAAAAATTCAATCTATCCATCTGTAATGGTTTCATGCATGACAAAACAAGTTTGCCTTGCTGTTTAAGCAGAATAAGGTAATGCACTATTAAGGCCATGTTTAATGAGCTAATAATTGAATCTTTGATTCAAATGAGTTCATCCCCTTCTGTTTTAGCTTGCATTAGGCCCAGACACATTCTATTGCCATGTCATAGCATGCATCATATTGTTGCATATCGTCATGTGATTGATTGTGTTCCGATGTGTTCTTCGTGGTAGGTTCTGCCTCTGAGGATATTCACGAGTATCCAACTAAAGGGCAGTATCAGACTACCACTCCATCAGGCTAGCAACCCATTGATCATTCCGATACAAACCCATGTTCTCGCTTCTGCTCTTGTTTACTGCATTAAGACAACGCGATTCAAACTACTGTGTGCTACGGTAGTTGAACCCTTATCCTCTGCATGACCTGTCATTGCCACAGTAACTAGATGAAACCCACTAGCATGTGTAGGAGTTGATTGAGCCATGTATGTGATTCCTACCTTGCTATGCCTGCTATACTTAGAGTTGTGTCAGGTCTGGTTCATATGGGTGATGGGCTAGAGTGAAATGCTTGTGCCGGTAATTGTGAGGGATGTGTTGAACATGTTTTGGTAAAGGTATCGATGAGAGGCCATGTAGGAGTACATGGTGGGTTGTTTCATTGAGGCCATCCATAAGAACTGAGATCTGTATGTGTGATTTAATATGCAGTTACTACCGTACATTGGGCCCGAAACAAATGGACCCTCTCGGCTTCTTAATCACCATAGTACTCTGTCCAGGAGTTGCAAATAGTTTCTGGTGTTTGTAGGTTATGTGTTGGTGGCCATGCGTAGCGCTGACCCTAGGGGTGGGCTATGTTGCGGTAGATACACCGTGGCACGGTGTACCGAGTCACCCGTTTGGTGTCTCGGGAACCCTGTTCATATCGTTCTGGGCCGTAAGTGGAAACCTCGGCCGGACTCCCTGCGGATGGAACCTGGATAGGCAATAAACCTGGACTAGAGACTTAAGTGTTTAGGTAGGCCGTGGCCGACACCCTCGCTGGGCTTCTTCTTGAAGGTTGCCGAGTACATGTCAAATAAACGGCGGTAAGTGGTGAAAGCGTGTATGAAGAACTACACCCCTGTAGGGTATAAAACTATTCGAATAGCCGCGTCCGTGGTAAAGGACTACTTGGTTGCCTATACAGTTCATAGACAAGTTAATGGATACTACTAAAAGACTCAAGATAAGTGTGAGTACCGAGGATGGCCCTCTCGTAGGATGACGAGGGAGGATCCCCGGTGGAGTATTGTGTTGGTGAGTAGTGGACTCATGTGCGAAAACTATTTTACTAGTGGAGTTCCGTAGGATAGCTTAGCCAAGAGTCAAAGCTGGCTTGCTGCAATAACCCCACCAACTTCTTGAGAATGAGCATGTATATTAGGTTCTGATGTAAGACTTGCTGAGTACCTTTGTACTCATGTTTGCTTAATTACTATTTTTAAACGACAACACCGCCCCCTCCGATGGGTTCTACGTAGACCTTGACGTCGACAAGTGACATGCCACCCAGGTGGTGATCCTGGCCATGGAGGGCCCTATGTAGATAGACAGGCTTCAAGAAGCCTTCTTTCTTTCTAGAGTCTGTACTCAGACTAGTTGCTTCCGCATGTGCTTGTAAGATTGTATGACTTGAGTGTCGGGTCATGTGACCCCTATCTGTATGAACTTGTTATGTATGGCTCCCAGGAGCCTTTAAATAAAGTACTTGAGTTGTAGAGTTTTGTTGTGATGCCATGTTGTATGTACTCATATCGGGCATATTGTGTGTATGATTGAAATGCTTGGTATGAGTGGGATCCGACAATCTAGTTGTTTATCCTTGGCAGCCTTTCTTATGGGGAAATGTAGTCTAGTGTTCCTTGAGCCATAGTAGTCTGCTACAGCCCGGTCCACCGGAGTCCTGCTAGCCCAGCACTACTGTTTAGGACACTTGACTGGCCGACATGTGTTTCACTTCGTTCCTATGTCTGTCCCTTCGGGGAAATGTCACGAGGTGATATCCGGAGTCCTGCCTAGCCTGCTACAGCTCGGGTTCCCCGGAGTCCTGTTAGCCCAGTGCTACAGCCCGGAATCACTCGCTGATGACCGACATGCTCGATGTGATTCATGTATGCCTGTCTCCATAGGTCTGTGCCGCTTTGGGTTCTAGCCATGTCGGCCCGGGTTCTCTGTCATATGGATGCTAGCGACACTATCATATACGTGAGCCAAAAGGCGCAAACGATCCCGGGCCATGGTAAGGCGACACCCGTGGGATACCGTGCGTGAGGCCGCAAAGTGATATGAGGTGCTACCGGCTAGATCGATGTGACTTGGAATCGAGGTCCTGACAGCGTTGGCATCAGAGCAGGACTGCCTGTAGGTTCGTTGAGCCAAACTGGTCGATGTCGAGTCTAGAAATGCTTTAGTTATATGTAGGGGAATTGATTGTGGGAGGGAACATAAGGCTCTTTTACTCCTTTACCCTATGCCTCTGATCTGAGTCATTCTCTTCTCATTCAACATGGGTTAAGGACTAGGCTCTCTTCTTCTATCAGGTTCACGTGTTACTAATCCGTAGTAGCTTATAGGATTGTTGTTACAAGTCCCAGTTTAGTTTCTACTACTTTTAGTATGTTGCTAATTGGATCAGAACCTTGATATGATGTTGTTGAGTGGTATTGCGAACTATTGTGGATGTCTCGAATCTTTTTCTGAGCATTTACAACTATTATGTTGTTCAATTTTCCCTAGAAATTCTGATGTCTTTGCATTGTGGTTGTGCTTTCAGATGGCCAACCGTGTTCAAAACCAAGTGGTTCGCCTGACCCGGTGCCTCAACGTGCCCGGTCATACTGCTATGTTAGTCCGGCTAATGATCGAGACGGGTTACCGTTGGTATCCCGAATACACCGTCGAAGAGCAATTTCGAGACTTTAATCAAAGCCAATATTTCTGCACCGTCAGGATATTTCCTTCTTATCCTGGATCTACCGAGCCCCTTCACTGTTCCTATGGACTCGGGGTTACTGTTGAGATGGCTGTGTAGGATGCTGCCTATTCCATGATGACCATCATGCGAGTCCGGACTGGCGTGCTTCGGAACACCGACTTCCGTTACATGCCAGCTTCACTTCTGGGAGCGTGGTATCTTCAGGCTATCTAAGTTGACTCCACTCAGGAGGACTCATTAACTCGTACCACTGCCGAGTTGCTCGAAGATAAGGACCAAGAGAATCGGGCCTTGAGGCTGGAGCTTTTCAATACCCGTGCTGATCATTGGGCCACATTGACTCGGTTTGCACCTGCGGTGCAAGCTGGATGTATGGATACAAGGGATTTGTATCCTGTGAGATATGCTCTGCCAGACATGGTGGATTGGCGTGATGTGGGAGGCATCACCCCACCCCGTGGTCCCCGCAGGCCACCGTTTGTTGGTCCAAGACCTCATCCTAGTCCCTATGGTCCACAGGCTCCTCAGGACCGTCTGTTCCCGGATGGTCACGTTGAACTTCCAGGCTATGGAGGTGACCTCTATGAGGACTACTACGGAGCTGTCTGAGTTAGTATTAGTACCAATAGTATTGTATAGTTGTATCTCCACTGTCCTGCGTGACTTGTGGAATATGACTTGGCGTGTAATCAATTCCGGAGGTGTAGACAAATAATGTATAGGAGCTTGGAATGCCTCCGATGAGATGTAACGTCTTCCATCATAGTTGTACTGTAGCTTGGGCTTGTACTAAACTATGTATGATGTGTATGACCGTTGGTATATATATGGCAGTTTTATATTACCATGACATACGGATGAACATCTCTGCATTCTGTGTTATCCATTACATACTGCACTTCCTTGCTAAGTTTGAGCCATCCTTATCTAAACCATTGTCTTGTTTTCTCCTAGGATGGTCAACACCCGCAGCAACCCTGCTGCCTCGGAGCAGGGGGAAGCCAGTGCAGCTAGGGGTGAAAATCTGCCTCACCCGCCTTCTCTGGCCGAAGTAATGCTGGAGGCGGAAAGAAACAAGCGTGAGACTAACCGCCTGCTGGAGCGGATTGAGCAGAACACTGCACGCCACCCACGAAATGACTTGGTGTCAATCAATGACTTTATCAAGCTGTACCCACCAAAGTTTAACCATTCCGCCGAACCCCTCGACGCGGATGACTGGCTTCTCAGCATTACCCACAAGCTACGTTCTGCCAACGTAGCCGAAGCCGACAAGGTTACTTACGCTGCCTACCACCTCGAAGGCCCAGCTAGCCTCTGGTGGGAGAATTTTGAAGCTATGTGCCCGGTTGGCCAAATTACTACTTGGGCTGAATTCAGTGAGGCTTTCCGTGAGCATCAAATTCCGGAAGGTCTCATGGATCGCAAGAGGGAGGAGTTCTGCAATTTCACCCAAGGAAGACTGACCGTGGATGCATATAGTCGTGAATTTAGGAATCTGGCACGCTATGCCCCTGTAGAGGTATCTACTGACGCTAAGAAGCAGGCAAGGTTCCGCAAGGGACTTAGCCCTGAGCTTCACCGCGATCTTCGTCTGCACGAGTGCACCTCCTTTCAGAAGTTGGTCAATAAAGCAATCAGTGCTGAGACAGGCCAGATTGATTATGACGCTTCACGCAAGCACTCCCGTGATTTTGGCTCTTCATCCGGCTCTGGAGCTCAGAAGCGCTGGGTGTGGATCCCAAGCACGGCCCTGCCACCCAGGTTCATTCCGAGGCCATCTTTTGAGGCGCCTCGTCCCAACCAGCAATTTGCACCGCCCAAGCCCTATGGTGGCCCCGCTGCTAATGCTGCTCCATGCCCCAATGTGGTGACATGCTTTAAGTGTGGAGAGCCGGGTCACTATAGCCGAGAGTGTCCCCAGAACAACAACCCCATTCAGACTAGAAAGTCTGTTGGCCGTGGTATGCCCGCGGGAAAGACATTCTACGCCAAGCCGGTCACCACTGCCCGTGGCCATGTCAACTATGTTTCAGCCGAGGAGGCTCATGAGGATGCCAACGTCGTTCTTGGTACGCTCCTTGTTAACTACCATCCGGCATCTGTTCTTTTCGATACTGGAGCATCTCATTCATTCATATCCGAGAACTATGCTCGATTGCATAACACGACATTCTGTGACATGCCCACTTCCATGGTAATTCAAACTCCGGGTTCCAAATGGCAAACCTCTAGAGTAAGCCATGGGAACAAAATTCTTGTCGATAGACTTGTCTTCCTTGCATCATTAATAGCTCTCAAGTCCACGGACATAAACATCATCTTGGGTATGGACTGGATGTCAGCTCATTATGCTAAGATCGATTGTGCCACTAGAACCGTTCAACTTACTCACCCATCGGGCAAGACAGTCAATGTCTTAACTCGACTGGCCAAGCGCCAGCTTTACTCCGTAAATGCCAACCCTCTTCCAGACCTTGAGGATGTTCCAGTAGTCCAAGACTTTCCGGATGTCTTTCCATAAGAACTGCCAGGTGTTCCACCTGACAGGGATGTCGAGTTTGTGATAGACCTTGTTCCAGGAACCGTTCCAATTTCTAGAAGACCCTACAAAATGGCACCCTTAGAACTAGTCGAGCTTAAGAACCAACTCGATGAGTCCTTGAAAAAGGGTTTCATCCGTCCTAGTTCCTCTCATTGGGCTTGCCCCGTCCTCTTCGTCAAGAAGAAGGATGGAATGGATCGAATGGTTGTAGATTACGGACCTGTCAACTTGGTCACTATCAAGAACAAATACCCGCTTCCCAGGATCAACGATCTGTATGATCAGCTCGCTGGATCCTCAGTCTTTTCCAAGATGGATTTGAGGTTGGGCTACCATCAAATCAAAATCAGAAATGGGGACATTCCCAAAATGGCCTTTGTTACTCGTTATGGCCAATATGAGTACACCATTATGTCCTTCGGTTTAACCAATGCCCCAGCCACCTTCTCTCGGTTAATGAACTTGGTTTTCATGGAGTACTTGGATAAATTCGTCGTAGTATACCTCAATGACATACTCATATACTCCAAGAATGAAGAGGAACATGCCGAACATCTAAGGCTGGTATTGATGAAACTTCGAGAGCATCGCCTTTATGCCAAATTCTCCAAGTGTGAATTTTGGTTGCCAGAAGTGACCTATCTAGGCCATGTAATCTCTGGTAAGGGTATTGCTGTCAATCCCGAGCGAGTTCAAGCCGTCCTTGATTGGACTCCACCTGAGACGGTCAAGCAAGTTCGGAGCTTCCTTGGCTTAGCGAGCTATTGCCGCCGCTTCGTCGAGAATTTCTCCAAGGTTGCTAAACCTCTAACTGAACTCCTCAAGAAAGATAAAAAGTTCGAGTGGACTCCATAGTGCGAGTTCAGTTTTCAGGAACTGAAAAGACGCCTGACATCTGCTCCCGTACTGGTACCACCAGATTTCTCCAAGGACTTTATTATCTATTGCGACGCCTCGCGACAAGGACTAGGTTGCATACTCATGCAAGATCGTCAGGTAATTGCCTATGCTTCACGGCAATTACACCCACATGAGGAAAATTATCCCACACATGATCTAGAGCTTGCAGCTGTAGTTCATGCATTTAAAACTTGGCGACATTACCTCCTCGGTAATCGTTCCGAGATCTTCACCGATCACCAAAGTTTGAAATATATCTTCACCCAACCAGATTTGAACCTCAGGCAAAGATGTTGGATTGAGTTGATCTCGGATTACGACTTAGGAATAACTTTCACCTCGGGCAAAGCCAATGTCATGGCTGATGCGCTAAGCCGTAAGTCCTATTGTAACAACCTGATGTTACAACAGAGTCAACCACTTCTCCATGAGGAATTTCGTAAGCTAAATCTTCACATTGTTCCTCGAGGATTCCTATCCACCCTGGTGGCGAAACCTACCCCTACGGATCAGATCATCAAGGCACAAAAGGTAGATCCGGGGATCTCCCGTATTAAGAGAAACATTAAGAAAGGGGTCGCGAATTGTTTCTCCATTGATGATCAAGGTGTCGTATACTTTGGAAATCGCCTAGTGGTTCCAAAGGCACGAAACCTGAGGTGGCTGATCCTTAAGCAAGCTCATGAATCCCCTCTCACCATTCATCTCGATAGTACTAAAATGTATCAAGACCTACGCCAGAGGTTTTGGTGGACTAGGATGAAGAGAGAAATCGCTCAATACATTGCTAATTGCGACGTTTGTCGTCATGTTAAAGCAGAGCATCAACGGCCTGCTGGCACCCTTCAACCTTTGGCCATTCCTGAATGGAAATGGGATAAAATCAGTATGGATTTCATCACTACCACGACCGGTTTTCCGGGTAATAAATTTTCCAGAAAAGACCGTCGTGCTCATCAGCCCCAGGATTACTGTTAGCTGATGAGGCTCCAACTTGATACAGAAATTCCAAGAAAAAATACAAAATATGTAGTACAAGACCATTCTGGCCTGTGAGTACAACAAATGGTTTCTAGTGGTTGATGGCGGAAGCGGGTTGTGAAACATCATTGTCTATGGGACTCCATTTCCCACGGGAACAGCTGACCAGGTTAATTCCTATCTTCGCGAGGCTGCTATCTCCATTGAGTGGGTTCCGGGGCTGGCATCGCGTCGCTCCTCCCGTGCAAGAAAATCTTGCCAAGACAATAGCCAGGGACAAGCCAATGAGTACTTTGAATGTACTCGCAAACATTGTGAACACAGGTATAATATAACAGTGATGTGCTGAAAATATTTTATGCTCATGACGTCAGTCACCAAAGATAAATGAAACTCTGATGCGTGTAAGCAAGTTATTTATAAAAATGCAATAACATGGTAGCATAAAAATTTATGAAACAAATAATAAGCAATGCCACAGTCGGGCGTCTGAGTGACACCACATAAAGGGCTTTAAAAGAAATGCCACAGTCGGGCGTCTGAGCGACACCACATAAAGGGCTTTAAAAATAAACTTTCATAGTGAATATCCCGGAGGTAGAACCATCCCTGAGATACTCGATAATAACAATAATATCACGGGTTAGTCAACAATAATAATAATCATAGTTCTCACAAGTCACAAGTAGTAATTCCATTTCTGGTTAACCGTTTCACCTCCGAAGACCGACACTAGGACTGACACCTGACCATCCCAGACTGAAATTCTTAACCATGGACACGGATATTCGAATAGGTTTATTCTCTGCAGAGGATGTACTCTTTACCCACGAGTAACGGATTTCTTTAGTCCATCGGGACTAATTCCATCTACGGTCTTTTTGTTGAAAACACACCTAACTTGCACACACCAGCTTAACTTACACGTGTCTGGAATCACCCACGACACCTGTTTAAGCAACTCTAAGTGGGGAGGCTACAACCTCGCGTAGCATGGGATCAAATTTATATCGCGCTCTCTAAGGGGTGGCCTCCCCTCTCGGTCCCAACCGGAAACACCCATGCCCCCGGACCAGGTGGCTTGCCTACCAGCTACAACCGGTACCTTCCACCATGGCCTCTCTGTACGGTGTGTGCTAGAAAGAGGTTGACAACTTACTGAACCGTACTCTACTTGCTGTAGAGACGAGTGGTAGTACGAAACAAGTATGGGGGTTACTGGAACAAGACTCGATCTAGGTCGACTCAGGAGGTTCAAGTATTCCCTGCATGATTAGTATAACGAATATATTTCAACCAACAGAGTCACTGCTCATATCACCTTACCATGCCATACCAGACATAACCGTCCCGACGGAGACCGGCGACAAACTCATGCCTACCCAAGGCAGAGGTTTTCCTGGGTTCCTGCCAGTATGCATGCAAGGCACATGAGGGTGATTATCATCACAAGTGTGTTCATTTCCAACAGCATGGAAATCACTAATATGCACTCATGCATATGATCATACCACATGAAATAACGAGTCCTTTGAAATGCGGTGGTGTTATAAATGTATCCACAATCACACCAAAACAAAATATTATGCCGGGATTCAGAATGCTTGCCTTCAATGTTGTGGAGGGGTGGGGTGCTCTCCAAAACTTTTGAAAGTTTCTTCTCTCTCCCCAAAATCCTATTTGAAAATATATTTGAATTAACACACATTTCAAAAACAGAACAAAAAAGTTGTTTTGAAATTTTTTCAAATAAATCTTAAAATAAACTAGACCAAATTTGAGGAAGGTAGGAAAAAGAATCAACTCATTTGGAGTTATATTTAAAAAGTTATAGCCAGTCAAAGATGTGGTCAAAATCTGTTATTTAAAATAAAACAGAAAAGAAAACGATTCAGATAGAAATACGCTTTCGGTGCAGAGGAGGCGTACTTGGGGCTTTACGCCTCCACTTAACCATGTGGACAGACACGAGGTCGCTGACAGTGGGTCCAGAGGGCCCACTAGTCAGGTTTGACTAGTCCGCCCTCCTCCTTCTCCCTCTGTCCCGAGCGGAGGCGGAACTCCGGTGACCAACGCCGGTGAGCGGCGGCTCCTCGCGGCCTCTGGAGGGCGGGGATGGATCCACGGATCGAGGGCGATCCTACTGGTAGTCGCTAGGCAGGCGGGGACGGCGTGAGCTGTCGGCGGCGAGCTCCTCGGCGGAGGAAAGCTTTGGGGAAAAGTGGTTTCAGGGCGGCGGTGGTTCTCGATCGAAATGGAGTAGTGGGAATGGTTTACGGGAGGATGAGGGGGCTCTTGGTGGAGAGAATGGAGAGTGGGAGGCCCTGGTGGTGCCGAATTGGCCGGGGCAGTGGCGGCGGCTGCAGCTGCCGGAGATGAGGAAGGAGGCCTCCCCGGGTCGATTGGCTGCCAAAGGGGGTCCTCGGGAGGTGGCTTGGGACTGCCTGCATGCGGGGATGAGCTCTGGGCTCCTTATATAGGCGAGTCGAGGCGGTTCAGCGGCGGCTGCGGATGAGCTCGTCGGTGACTGTCTTTCTGTAGCTGCAGGAGAACGTGGCGGCGACAAGAGCTAGGGGACGAAGCTGTGGATGAGCACGCACTGCTCACAGGGGCAGGTGGCGAGCCGGGGTGGCTTGGGCGGCGCTGAATGGCGCAGGGCTGTCGGGCGGCGGTGGCGGCTAGCTCTTGGCTTGCCGGGCGTGGCGAGGAGCGGCTTGGCGCGTAGTGGTGAGAAGGGGAGTATGTGGCGAGGTTCTGCAGAGCGGGCCAAAGCCGTGGGGGCCAGCGTGTTGGATCGGCGCACGTGCGTGCCAAACGCACGCTTTGCTCGCGCTCCGGGCGTGCACAGAACGTGCTCGATGCAATGCCAGAGCATGCTACAGAGCTTGGTTGAGACTGGCAATTAACAGATCTAGGTTAGGAGAAACGGGGAGTCTAGTGGACATGCTTGTTAGGTCAGGAGCTCAAGCTTACAATGCAAATATGAAATCATGCCGAAATTGGTCATGCACTCAGGGTGTTTGACAAAATGCTAAGGGCACTTAGGCAGGTCTTGGGGTTGCCAAAAACTCCATATGGTGGTCTCTTTAGGTGCAAGGGGGAGTGGTGTGGTTAGTTTGCCAAAAGAAGAAACTTGTTAGTGCAAGTTTAGCAGAATTTCAATTCTGGACAGGGAATAAATGACTTTATTTCATGAACCAAAAATGATCTAAAAGGTGCATGCTCCTAGACTTAAGGGTTTAACATGGAGGACTACAAGTAGGAGAAAGAATCAAGGGTTAAAGAGCAAGCAAAAATATGGTTGCTGTACAAACCATCCAGTTGGTCCAGAATGAAGATGAGGTTGATTCACTCAATATTTTCAAAGAACATAAATAGGTTTTTGCACAAAGTGGAATAATAGGCTCCTACTGACCTCCCCTTATTTTGGTAGAAGTGTTAAAGAAATATTTAAATAGGTTATAGTGTAAAATTGCTCTCTGGACCAGAGAAGAAAATTGAATGAAGAGCTCAAAATATGCAATGTATTAAATATATTATTGCACAAAAGTGATTTAGAGACATCACATGATATCTCCAAACTTTTGTTGGATTTTTAGAATAATATATCAAATGGTTGCAGTGCAAAAATGGCCATATAACCTTGAAAAACCATTTTCAAGAAAAATAAAGATCAAGCAACTTAATTATTTAATTAGTTACACTGATAGAAGGAAAGTTTTTCTTGAGAGGTTAAACAAGTCCAATAACATATTTGAAAAGTTTTCTCTCTGGCAAAAACTCATCATAAGGGAAAGAAATGATTTAAAAATTAAATGGAGCTCAGAAACCAAAGTTTTAATTCCTGGAAAATTTTTAATTTATTAAAACAAGGCCAAATTTTTTTGGGGTGTCACAATCACTGGGTTTCCCAGGACCAAGAGAGGGAATAATGCCATCTTCGTTGTCACATCCCTAGTCTGGTATGACTTAGACTAGCTAGCCATTTGTGCATCATATTTAAATTTCATTTAAATTTGAAATGAGGATTGGTGGAACCCTCAGAATCATTTTTGAAAATGACCCAAATAAAAATTTCTCCAAAAAGGGTCCAAGAAAATGCTCATGATGCCCTCTGAAATATTGGACAGAGATAAAAATCAAAACAATATTTTTAGGAGATCATGGATATTTATTTTGGCCATTTGGATTAATTCGATAAATATTGGCATTGGAAATATATTTCTTTATATATGAAATATGGTCCAAAAATTATGCCATTTATAAAGGAGCTCTGGAATAATATATCTAGCTCCTGCAAAAATTGGCATAAGGTAATAAATTGATTTAGTATTTTATTAAATCAAACAATGTCAGAAAAATTAGAAAACAAAAATAAAAAGAAGGAGGGGCTTACCTGGGGCTCCCCCCTGTGCAGCCCAGCCGCAGCAGGCCGGCCCAGCCAGCAGGCGGCCCAGCCGACCTGGCCCCCCCCTCCTCTGTCGTCTTCCTCCCCGATAGGGGGACGGCGCATGCCCGGCGCGCGCGCGCGCCACCGCGCCATGCCACCTCCCTCCCTGCTTGCCTGGAGCCTCCTCGTCGCCCTGGGACGCGGGACGACGCCAC
>NC_057806.1:191372390-191387998 GCF_018294505.1 Triticum aestivum
CCCCGATTCTTCCTCTCCTCTCCCTCGCTCTCTCTCTCCCGTGTCCGAACGCGTCGGTCGCCGCCGTTCGCCATAGCCATCGCCACCGGCCTCCCCTCGCCTCCCCGACACGCTTCCGAGCTCCGCCACAACCCCCTCCACCTCCTCGTCGAGCCACGAACCTCCGGACGCCCTGTGTAGCCGCCGTCGCCATCGTCTTCCTCCTCGGACGCCGTCGACCGCCGACTCCGATTCGCCGTCTCCAACGCGTCCCCGGCCACAACGAGCAGCCCTGGAGGTCCGCGGTGAGCTCCGCCGCCGTTCCCCTCTCTTCTCCCCCTCGTTTCCGCGCCGTAGCGCCGTTCCCCACCACGACCGAAGCCTCTCGCCGCCGTCCATGTCGCCGTCGCCGTCTCGGCCCACCTCCGCCCAAACAAAGCCTTCCATCGCGCTCCCAGTGCCACGAGGGTGCCGCCGAGCCCCTCAGGTGGCCTCCCCGTGCCCCGCAGCCCGTTCCCGCTCGAAGCCGAGCTCCGGCCGCCGCCGCGAGCTTTGTTCCGGCGAGCTCCGGCCTTCCCCGCTCCTCCCACCTGCCCTACCAGATGCGCGAGAGCCCGGGCTACGCCCCGGTGCTCTCAGACGCCGTCCCCGTGGCCTGTGGCCCGGACTCCGCCGCGTCCAGAGGTCGCCGGCGGCGAGCCCCGTCGCCTGAGCCCTGCCATGTGGGCCCGGCCCGTCAGGTGATTAGCTTAGTGCTAATCACCGCTTAATTAACCCCCCCTGACACTGACAGTGGGCCCCAGCGCCACTAACTTCTAATTAGGATTAAATTAACCCCTGTTTAACCCCCCTGTCACTGACGTGTGGGCCCCACACGTCAGGTTTGACCCGGACCAGCCCAGTTGACTGCTGACGTCATGCTTACTCAATGCTGACGTAATATATGAATTCTGGATTTAAATTTAATCAGAAAATTCCAGAAATTGTTTTAAACTTCAAAAATTCATATCAATTCAACCGTAGCTCAGATTAAAATAATTTATATATGAAAAATTATCAGAAAAATGCAATCTTTCCATATGTACTAGTTTCATGAATGACAAACCAACTTATACATGCTGAATATGAGAAACACATTATGGCATATATAAGAGACTTAATTTAGTAATGCATTTGAACCTTTGGTTCAAATGGACTTCAAACCAAATGTTTACTAGTTGCATTAGCTCAAACAGCATCACATCTACATGCCATGTTCATGCATCATATTGTTGCATATGATTGTGTATTGATTGCCGGCACCGTTCCTTCTCGATAGGTCCTGCTCCGGAGACGTTCCAGAGTACCTGTCTGTGAAGCAGTGCCTCCCTTGTTGATTTACCAGGCAAGCAAACCCCCTTGTTCATTTCGATAAAACCCTACTCTCCCGCTCCTGCTCTCAATTATTGCATTAGGACAACAACGGTTCATCTGCTACTTTGTGCTGCGGTAGTTGAACCCATTCCTCTGCATGACCTGTCATTGCCACAGTAAATAGTTGAAACCCACTAGCATGTGTAGGAGTTGATTGAAGCCATTGTTGTGTTCCTACCATGCTATGCCTGCTATTGCTTAGAGTTGTGTCAGGTCTGGTTCATTGGGAATGAATTGGAGTGTTACGATATGTTCTGATGCTGAGAGTGAAGTGTGTGAACACGATTTGGTAAAGGTAGCGGTGAGAGGCCATGTAGGAGTACATGGTGGGTTGTCTCACTGGAACCGTCCTTAAGCACTGAGTTCTATGTATGTTGTCCAATGACTCGATACTACCACACATTGGGTTCCGGTAACTCGACCCCTCTCGACTTATTAACCAACTTGGTCTCTGTCCAGGAGTCGCAACTAGTTTCTGGTGTTTGTAGGTAGTGCTATTTTTCTACCAAGTGGCACCCGGCAGGGTGGGCTTGGGACAGACTAGGCACACGTGGCCTGGTGTACCGAGTGGCACCCGGATGGTGGGCTCGGGAACCCTGTACACTTCGTTTGGGGCCGTAAGCGACACCCCGGCCGGATCTCCTTGCGGATGGAACCCGAATAGGCGATAAACCTGGACTAGAGTCTTGTGTGGTTAGTCAGGTCGTGGCCGACACCCTCGCCAGGCTTCCACTTGAAGGTTGCCGAGATACATGACGTGTACATGGCGGTAAGTGGCGAGAGCGTGTGTGAAGAAGTACACCCCTGCAGGGTTAACATGATCTATTCGAATAGCCGGGTCCGCGGTTATGGACTTCTTGGATGCTTACATGGTACATAGACAACTTGAAGTGGATACTCTAAAATGCTCAAGACATGTGTGAGTGCTATGGATGGCCTTCTCGTAGGGAGACGGGGATGAATCCATAGTAGTGTATTGTGTGGTGCTTAGTGGACTCGTGTACGTTGTTTCACCTCCAGAGTTTCTGGTAGTCGTAGAGCAGGATAGCTATAGAGTCAAAGCTGGCTTGCTGCAACTAAACCCCACATTACCCTCTTGATACAAATGCATGTATGATAGGATCTGATGTAAGTCTTGCTGAGTACCTTTGTACTCATGTTGTTTTAATTATGTTTTTGCAGCGGAGACTTCGGTCTTACTAGTGTTCTCGTGGACTTCGACTAGTAGCTAGTACCTCAGCTACGATCTTGATCGGATGTTGTAGATAGTCAGGCTCTTCGGCCTTTTTCATTTGTAGATGTCTGTACCCAGACATGTAATGCTTCCGCTTGTTGCCTGTATGCTCTGTATGATGGGTTTTGTGACCCCTGTTTGCAATAAATGCTATGATGGCTCTTCTGAGCCTTTATCTATATGATTGTTGAGTTATGCTGTGATGCCATGTTGTACAGCACATACTTGCATGTTATGCGTACGTGTAATGTGTATTGCTATGTGTGGGATCTGACTATCTAGTTGTTTATTCTTAGTAGCCTCTCTTACCGGGAAATGTCTCCTAGTGCTTCCACTGAGCTCTGGTAGCTTGCTACTGCTCCAGAACACTTAGGCAGGCCGGCATGTGTCCTTCTTCGATCCTGTGTCTGTCCCTTCGGGGAAATGTCACGCGATGAATACCGGAGTCCTGCTAGCCCGCTATAGCCCGGTTCACCGGAGTCCTGTTAGCCCAGTGCTACAGCCTGGATTCACTCGCTGATGACCGACACGTTCAATGCTGGGTCATGGATGCCTGTCCCTGTAAGTTAGTGCCACTTTGGGTTTACGACTAGCCATGTCAGCCCGGGCTCTTTATCATATGGATGCTAGCGACACCATCATATACGTGTGCCCAAAGGCGCAAACGGTCCCGGGCAAAGGTAAGGCGACACCCGTGGGGATACCGTGCGTGAGGCCGCAAAGTGATATGAGGTGTTACATGCTAGATCGATGTGGCATTGAGTCGGGGTCCTGACAGCGCTGGTATCAGAGCCTGACTGCCTGTAGGTTTACCAAGCCATACTGGTCGAAGTTGAGTCTAGAAATTCTTTAGTTATGTAAGGGAATTGATTGTGGGAAGGAACGTAAGGCTCTTTTTACTCCTTTACCTCATGGCCTTCTGATCTGAGTCATCCTATCTTTCCGACGGGATTAAGGAACTAGGCTTTCTCTTCCGTCTATCAGGATCACGTGTTACTACTCCGTAGTCCCATAGGATTGGTTGATCAGAGTCATATCCCAGTTTTGAGTATTTTCGGTGTAGTCTGCTTAGTATGATCTCAGAACCTTGAGTAATGCTGATGAGTATGTTACCACCCCATTTTTAGTAGGATGTCTCATTCGGAGCATTTTACTGCCGTTATACTGCCGGAATTTTTCCTAGGAGTTCGAGAGATACTAATTCCTTGTCCTACATTCTATAGCCTATAGTTAATGTTGACTTCGTCCCTGGTTTCATTTCTCAGGATGTCATCAAGTTCTGTTGCTCGTAGCCAGAACCATGGATATGGTAGGGATGAGGATCCTCCCGAACCACCTTCGTTGACAGAGTTCATGTTAGAAATGGAGAGGAACAAGCGTGAGTCTAACTGTTTGTTGGCACGCATCGAGGAGAACACCGCACATCAGTTCAAAGGGTCTGCTACCATTCATGATTTCATTCGCTTGCACCCACCTACCTTTCATCATTCCATCGAGCCACTCGATGCAGATGACTGGCTCCGTAGCATCACTCATAAGCTGCGTTCCGCGAGCGTAGCTGAAGATGACAAGGTCACTTATGCTGCATACCACCTGGAAGGTCCTGCTAGTCTTTGGTGGCAGAACTATGAGGCTATGCTTCCAGCTAGCCAGATTCCTACTTGGAGGGATTTCACTGAGGCTTTTCGCGAGCATCACATTCCCCAGGCCCTCATTGATCGCAAGAGAGAAGAGTTCTGCAGTTTCACCCAGAGTAAGATGGCTGTTGATGCTTATAGCAGAGAGTTCGAGAACCTTGCCCGCTATGCCACCGAAGAAGTGTCCACGGAGGCCAAGAAGCAAGCTAGGTTCCGGAAGGGTCTCAACCCCAAGTTGCGTCGTGATCTCCACCTGCATCATTGTGACACATTCCAAGCCCTTGTGAACAAGGCCATCAATGCAGAGACAGCTCAACTCACTTACGAGGAGTCTCGTAAGCACACCCGTGATTTGGGATCTCCCTCTGGCTCTAGTTCCCAGAAACGCCGGATCTGGGTTCCAAACTCCGCTCTTCCTTCCGGATATGCACCGAGGCCATCCTATGTGGTGCCTTCCCCAGCTCAGTCGTGTGTTCCACCCTTGCCTACTGGTAGACCGCTTGTCCGTGCGGGTCCCCGTCCAACCTCAGGGACTTGCTTCACATGCGGGAAGCCAGGACACTATGCACGTGATTGCTCTCAGACTAGTTATGCTCCACCCCAGCCCGAGAAGACTGTTGGCTGTATTAAGCCATCACGCAAGATGATCAGTGTCAAGTCAGCCCCCACTGAACGTGGACGTGTGCATCACGTCTCAGCTAAAGACGCTCATGATGATCCAGATGTCGTTCTTGGTACACTCCTTGTCAATTGTCACCCAGCATCAGTTCTATTCGATACTGGGGCATCTCACTCCTTCATTTCTGAAGGCTATGCTCGTTTGCACGACATGTCATTTTGCGATATGCCAACTCCGCTTGAAATCCAAACTCCAGGGTCTAGATGGCAGACCACTAGAATCAGCCATGGTAACGAAATCCTTGTTGATAGACTTGTATTCCTTGCATCACTTGTAGCCCTCAAGTCCTCAGATATTAACATCATCTTGGGAATGGATTGGATGACAGCTCATCATGCCAAGATTGATTGTTACACAAGATCTGTTCAGCTTACACACCCATCTGGCAAGATAGGCACTGTCCCCACTAGAGTTGCAAAGCGTCAGCTCTATTCTCTTAATGCCAGCCCTCTTCCAAACCTTGAAGATATACCGGTAGTCCGTGACTTTCCGGATGTCTTTCCAGAGGAACTGCCAGGTGTTCCACCTGACAGAGATGTAGAGTTTGTCATAGATCTTATCCCCGGAACAGCTCCAATCTCCCGGAGACCTTACAAGATGGCACCCTTAGAACTAGCCGAGCTTAAGAAACAACTTGATGAGTCCTTGCAAAAGGGTTTCATCCGTCCTAGTTCTTCTCCTTGGGCTTGCCCCGTCCTCTTCGTCAAAAAGAAGGATGGTACGGACCGGATGGTTGTAGATTATCGTCCCGTTAATTTGGTCACGATAAAGAACAAGTATCCGCTCCCCAGGATCAACGACCTGTATGATCAGCTCGCTGGATCCTCAGTCTTCTCCAAGATGGATTTAAGGTTAGGATACCACCAAATTAAGATCAGAAATGGGGACATTCCCAAGACAGCTTTTGTCACTCGTTATGGTCAGTATGAGTACACCGTCATGTCCTTTGGCCTAACCAACGCCCCAGCCACATTCTCCCGCTTGATGAACTCGATCTTCATGGAGTACTTGGATAAGTTCGTCGTGGTTTACCTCGATGATATTCTTATTTACTCGAAGAACGAGGAAGAGCATGCCGAACATCTTAGACTTGTTTTAGAAAAACTCATAGAGCACCGCCTTTATGCCAAGTTCTCCAAGTGTGAATTTTGGTTGCCAGAAGTGACCTACTTAGGCCACGTAATCTCTGGTAAGGGCATTGCTGTCAATCCCGAGAGAGTTCAAGCCGTTCTCGATTGGACCCCACCTGAGACCGTTAAACAAGTTAGGAGTTTCCTTGGTCTAGCCAGCTATTGTCGCCGCTTTGTTGAAAACTTCTCCAAAGTAGCCAAACCCCTCACGGAACTTCTCAAGAAAGATAAAAAGTTCGAGTGGTCCCCACAGTGTGAGTACAGTTTTCAGGAACTGAAAAGACGCCTGACTTCTGCTCCCATACTTGTGCCACCGGATTTCACTAAAGACTTTATTATCTACTGCGACGCCTCACGACAGGGACTAGGTTGCATTCTTATGCAGGATCGTCATGTGATTGCCTATGCATCCCGACAGTTGCATCCACATGAGGAGAATTATCCTACACATGATCTAGAGCTTGCAGCCGTAGTCTATGCACTCAAGACCTGGCGACATTACCTCCTTGGTAAACGTTGCGAGATTTACACCGACCACCAGAGTCTCAAGTATATCTTCACCCAACCAGATTTGAACCTTAGGCAAAGACGTTGGTTGGAGTTGATTACAGATTATGATCTAGGAATTACCTACACCCCAGGCAAAGCCAATGTCATGGCTGATGCTCTAAGCCGTAAATCCTATTGCAACAATCTCATGTTGCAGCAAGGCCAACCACTTCTCCATGAGGAATTCTGTAAGCTTAATCTTCACATAGCTCCTCGCGGATTTCTTTCTACCTTGGTGGCGAAACCTACCCTTGTGGATCTTATCATAGAAGCCCAGAAGCATGATACGGGGATTACCCGGATCAAGAGAAACATTAAGAAGGGGGTTGGTGGATGTTTCTCTATGGATGATCGTGGTGTTGTTTTCTTTGAGAATCGCTTGGTGGTTCCCAAGAAGCAACATCTTCGTCAGTTGATTCTTAAGGAGGCACATGAATCTCCTCTCACGATTCATCCCGGTAGCACTAAGATGTATCAGGACCTACGCCAGAGGTTCTGGTGGACTAGGATGAAGAGAGAAATCGCAGAGTTCATTGCTAAATGTGACGTTTGTCGTCGCGTTAAGGCAGAGCATCAGAGACCTGCTGGCACCCTTCAGCCTTTAGCTATTCCTGAATGGAAATGGGATAAAGTTGGTATGGACTTCATCACCGGCTTTCCCAGGACCAAGAGAGGGAATAACGCTATCTTCGTAGTCGTTGATCGTCTTTCCAAAGTGGCTCACTTCCTTCCTGTTCGAGAAAATATCACTGCTAGTCAGCTCGCTGACTTATATATTTCTTGAATAGTATCACTCCATGGTGTTCCACTAGAGATCAATTCAGACCGTGGCAGTCTTTTCACTTCTCATTTCTGGGAGAGTTTCCAAACTGCCATGGGAACCCATCTTTCCTTCAGTACCGCTTTCCACCCTCAGTCGAGTGGTCAGGTGGAACGGGTCAATCAAATTCTCGAAGACATGCTCAGAGCTTGCGTTATCTCATTCGGTATGGATTGGGAGAAATGTCTTCCTTTCGCCGAGTTTGCTTATAACAATAGCTACCAATCCAGCCTCAAGAAAGCTCCTTTTGAGGTTCTCTATGGACGAAGATGTCGAACACCTTTGAACTGGTCAGAAACCGGTGAAAGACAATTCTTTGGACCGGACATGATCCAGGAGGCAGAAGAGCAAGTTCGCATCATTCGTGAGAATTTGAAAACAGCCCAGTCTCGTCAAAAGAGCCAGTATGATCGTCATCATAAGGATATGACTTATGAAATTGGCGACCAAGCTTACCTTCGGGTTACTCCTCTGAAGGGTACCCATCGTTTCGGTATCAAGGGCAAGTTGGCTCCTTGTTACATTGGTCCCTTTCGCATTCTCGCTAAACGAGGAGAGGTTGCCTACCAGTTGGAACTACCCCCACATCTTTCTCGAGTTCATGATGTCTTCCACGTCTCTCAACTCAGGCGTTGCTTCTCGGATCCCATCCGCGGAGTGGACCACGAAACGCTTGATCTCCAAGATAACCTCACATACCGAGAGTACCCGGTTCGCATTCTTGATCAAGCAGAGCGTGTCACTCGACGTCAGAACATCAAGTTTCTCAAAGTTCAGTGGTCTCATCATTCCGAGAGAGAAGCTACTTGGGAGCGAGAAGATCGTCTTCGACTGGAGTACCCCGCTTCCTTTCCGTCAACCCTTGAATCTCGGCACGAGATTTTTTCAAGTGGGGGCGAGTTGTCACATCCCTAGTCTGGTATGACTTAGACTAGCTAGCCATTTGTGCATCATATTTAAATTTCATTTAAATTTGAAATGAGGATTGGTGGAACCCTCAGAATCATTTTTGAAAATGACCCAAATAAAAATTTCTCCAAAAAGGGTCCAAGAAAATGCTCATGATGCCCTCTGAAAATATTGGACAGAGATAAAAATCAAAACAATCTTTTTAGGAGCTCATGGATATTTATTTTGGCCATTTGGATTAATTCGATAAATATTTGCATTGGAAATATATTTCTATATATATGAAATATGGTCCAAAAATTATGCCATTTATAAAGGAGCTCTGGAATAATATATCTAGCTCCTGCAAAAATTGGCATAAGGTAATAAATTGATTTAGTATTTTATTAAATCAAACAATGTCAGAAAAATTAGAAAACAAAAATAAAAAGAAGGAGGGGCTTACCTGGGGCTCCCCCCTGTGCAGCCCAGCCGCAGCAGGCCGGCCCAGCCAGCAGGCGGCCCAGCCCACCTGGCCCCCCCCCTCCTCTGTCGTCTTCCTCCCCGACAGGGGGACGGCGCGTTCCCGGCGCGCGCGCGCGCCACCGCGCCACGCCACCTCCCTCCCTGCTTGCCTGGAGCCTCCTCGTCGCCCTGGGACGCCGGACGACGCCACGCAGCTCCCCCGTACCCTCTCACTCTCCCCCGATTCTTCCTCTCCTCTCCCTCGCTCTCTCTCTCCCGTGTCCGAACGCGTCGGTCGCCGCCGTTCGCCATAGCCATCGCCACCGGCCTCCCCTCGCCTCCCCGACACGCTTCCGAGCTCCGCCACAACCCCCTCCACCTCCTCGTCGAGCCACGAACCTCCGGACGCCCTGAGTAGCCGCCGTCGCCATCGTCTTCCTCCTCAGACGCCGTCTACCGCCGACTCCGATTCGCCGTCTCCAACGCGTCCCCGGCCACAACGAGCAGCCCTGGAGGTCCGCGGTGAGCTCCGCCGCCGTTCCCCTCTCTTCTCCCCCTCGTTTCTGCGCCGTAGCGCCGTTCCCCACCACGGCTGAAGCCTCTCGCCGCCGTCCATGTCGCCGTCGCCGTCTCGGCCCGCCTCCGCCCAAACAAAGCCTTCCATCGCGCTCCCAGTGCCACGAGGGTGCCGCCGAGCCCCTCAGGTGGCCTCCCCGTGCCTCGCAGCCCGTTCCCGCTCGAAGCCGAGCTCCGGCCGCCGCCGCGAGCTTTGCTCCGGCGAGCTCCGGCCTTCCCCGCTCCTCCCACCTGCCCTACCAGATGCGCGAGAGCCCGGGCTACGCCCCGGTGCTCTCAGACGCCGTCCCCGTGGCCTGTGGCGCGGACTCCGCCGCGTCCAGAGGTCGCCGGCGGCGAGCCCCGTCGCCTGAGCCCTGCCATGTGGGCCCGGCCCGTCAGGTGATTAGCTTAGTGCTAATCACCGCTTAATTAACCCCCCCGGACACTGACAGTGGGCCCCAGCGCCACTAACTTCTAATTAGGATTAAATTAACCCCTGTTTAACCCCCTTGTCACTGACGTGTGGGCCCCACACGTCAGGTTTGACCCGGACCAGCCCAGTTGACTGCTGACGTCATGCTTACTCAATGCTGACGTAATATATGAATTCTGGATTTAAATTTAATCAGAAAATTCCAGAAATTGTTTTAAACTTCAAAAATTCATATCAATTCAACCGTAGCTCAGATTAAAATAATTTATATATGAAAAATTATCAGAAAAATGCAATCTTTCCATCTGTACTAGTTTCATGCATGACAAACCAACTTATACATGCTGAATATGAGAAACACATTATGGCATATATAAGAGACTTAATTTAGTAATGCATTTGAACCTTTGGTTCAAATGGACTTCAAACCAAATGTTTACTAGTTGCATTAGCTCAAACAGCATCACATCTACATGCCATGTTCATGCATCATATTGTTGCATATGATTGTGTATTGATTGCCGGCACCGTTCCTTCTCGATAGGTCCTGCTCCGGAGACGTTCCAGAGTACCTGTCTGTGAAGCAGTGCCTCCCTTGTTGATTTACCAGGCAAGCAAACCCCCTTGTTCATTTCGATAAAACCCTACTCTCCCGCTCCTGCTCTCAGTTATTGCATTAGAACAACAACGGTTCATCTGCTACTTTGTGCTGCGGTAGTTGAACCCATTCCTCTACATGACCTATCATTGCCACAGTAAATAGTTGAAACCCACTAGCATGTGTAGGAGTTGATTGAAGCCATTGTTGTGTTCCTACCATGCTATGCCTGCTATTGCTTAGAGTTGTGTCAGGTCTGGTTCATTGGGAATGAATTGGAGTGTTACGATATGTTCTGATGCTGAGAGTGAAGTGTGTGAACACGATTTGGTAAAGGTAGCGGTGAGAGGCCATGTAGGAGTACATGGTGGGTTGTCTCACTGGAACCGTCCTTAAGCACTGAGTTCTATGTATGTTGTCCAATGACTCGATACTACCACACATTGGGTTCCGGTAACTCGACCCCTCTCGACTTATTAACCAACTTGGTCTCTGTCCAGGAGTCGCAACTAGTTTCTGGTGTTTGTAGGTAGTGCTATTTTTCTACCAAGTGGCACCCGGCAGGGTGGGCTTGGGACAGACTAGGCACACGTGGCCTGGTGTACCGAGTGGCACCCGGATGGTGGGCTCGGGAACCCTGTACACATCCTTTGGGGCCGTAAGCGACACCCCAGCCGGATCTCCTTGCGGATGGAACCCGAATAGGCGATAAACCTGGACTAGAGTCTTGTGTGGTTAGTCAGGTCGTGGCCGACACCCTCGCCAGGCTTCCGCTTGAAGGTTGCCGAGATACATGACGTGTACATGGCGGTAAGTGGCGAGAGCGTGTGTGAAGAAGTACACCCCTGCAGGGTTAACATGATCTATTCGAATAGCCGGGTCCGCGGTTATGGACTTCTTGGATGCTTACATGGTACATAGACAACTTGAAGTGGATACTCTAAAATGCTCAAGACATGTGTGAGTGCTATGGATGGCCTTCTCATAGGGAGACGGGGATGAATCCATAGTAGTGTATTGTGTGGTGCTTAGTGGACTCGTGTACGTTGTTTCACCTCCAGAGTTTCTGGTAGTCGTAGAACAGGATAGCCACAGAGTCAAAGCTGGCTTGCTGCAACTAAACCCCACATTACCCTCTTGATACAAATGCATGTATGATAGGATCTGATGTAAGTCTTGCTGAGTACCTTTGTACTCATGTTGCTTTAATTATGTTTTTGCAGCGGAGACTTCGGTCTTACTAGTGTTCTCGTGGACTTCGACTAGTAGCTAGTACCTCAGCTACGATCTTGATCGGATGTTGTAGATAGTCAGGCTCTTCGGCCTTTTTCATTTGTAGATGTCTGTACCCAGACATGTAATGCTTCCGCTTGTTGCTTGTATGCTCTGTATGATGGGTTTTGTGACCCCTGTTTGCAATAAATGCTATGATGGCTCTTCTGAGCCTTTATCTATATGATTGTTGAGTTATGCTGTGATGCCATGTTGTACAGCACATACTTGCATGTTATGCGTACGTGTAATGTGTATTGCTATGTGTGGGATCTGACTATCTAGTTGTTTATTCTTAGTAGCCTCTCTTACCGGGAAATGTCTCCTAGTGCTTCCACTGAGCTCTGGTAGCTTGCTACTGCTCCGGAACACTTAGGCAGGCCGGCATGTGTCCTTCTTCGATCCTGTGTCTGTCCCTTCGGGGAAATGTCACGCGATGAATACCGGAGTCCTGCTAGCCTGCTACAGCCCGGTTCGCCGGAGTCCTGTTAGCCCAGTGCTACAGCCTGGATTCACTCGCTGATGACCGACACGTTCGATGCTGGGTCATGGATGCCTGTCCCTGTAAGTTAGTGCCACTTTGGGTTTACGACTAG
The DNA here is from genome assembly GCF_018294505.1 of Triticum aestivum. NCBI lineage: Eukaryota > Viridiplantae > Streptophyta > Magnoliopsida > Poales > Poaceae > Triticum > Triticum aestivum. The sequence continues at coordinate 191,384,642 of NC_057806.1, forward strand.
CCATGTCAGCCCGGGCTCTTTATCATATGGATGCTAGCGACACCATCATATACGTGTGCCAAAAGGCGCAAACGGTCCCGGGCAAAGGTAAGGCGACACCCGTGGGGATACCGTGCGTGAGGCCGCAAAGTGATATGAGGTGTTACATGCTAGATCGATGTGGCATTGAGTCGGGGTCCTGACATTCGTCATGATCGACCGTCTTTCCAAAGTAGCCCACTTTCTACCTGTTCGTGAGAGTATCATCGCTAGCCAGCTAGCCGATTTATACATCTCCCGAATAGTGTCTGCTGCGTGGTGCTGTGTGGAATTAAATAATCCACGTCGTGAGAAAGGGCATGTGTAGCAAATCAGGGAAAAGAAATCTCACCCCAGGATTTTGCGAGGGAAAAATAGTTAATTTAAAGGAGCATAAACCACAACAAAAACTACACACATTAGTAGAAGCCAAATAATTGACTCGTCGTACAAACTCAGGGTATCACGCATAATTTACACACGTAAATAAATGTTGCAAAGAACAATACAGTAGTGATGTCTAAAATGAAAATGGTAACTGGACGGGGTCCTGATAAAATGTCTCTGGTAAAGGAATACACTCCTCTTCTATCGGAGGAAGGGGATTGACCAGTCGATGTATGCATCTCTCCGGGTCGGGTCTCAGTGGTCTGCCGATGGCAATCTGAGGATTTAAATCTGCGAGGCTCTGGAGATAATCCATCACTCGCTGGTTCAAATGCTCTTGAGCAATGATGTACTGGATAAGGTTGGCCAGAACTGGGTCTCTCTCAATACGTCCACCGGGAAAAGATGTTACTTCTCCGGGTGCTGCACGGCTCGGAAAGTAATAATATCCTCGTTCGTGGGCATAGGGTATTGCGGATCGAAGACAAGCAATCGCTTCTTTCGCAGCAGCTTCTATGGCCAGGTGTGGGGTTGGCATAGATTTCCCCACGAAGGAAACTTCCGTTGGATCTTGGTTGGAGTCTACGGGAGGGATGTGCACTGCTGCCCAATATTCCGAGGTGGAAGAGGTGATCCTCGATTTGAACAGCTCGTACTGTGGTGGCTGGGTAGAACCCATGGTACTGCGGATCCCACAATATTTTGACAAAGCTACCTGGGGTTGCATCTGGGGTTCTCAGATGAATGCTGGGGCTCGGCATGACAGGATAAAGTGTGAGTGTGGTGCACAAAGTGAGGGTTGCTGGGTAAGGTCACAAGGTGGCCTTTATATAGCAATGGAGCCGGATTCGTTTTACCGTGGTGAAAGGTAATAAATTTGCCAGCTCAGCTCCAAAGGTCAGGTTAGTGTCAGAGATACACATATCTCATAAAGAGACGTGTTACTGTGGTTGTCGTCGGGTTGGTTTTGGTAGTTGTGCCCGGAAAATGTGCAACTATACGCTGACCAAAAATGCAAGGCTACTATTAAAATAGAGGCACAATGACAGGCTGCGTTACTGTACATGGTCGCATGATTACAAAGCGAGGATACACTGAAACTCGGTGCTACTCACACGGCTTAGTCTACCTCGTTTATGTCTAAACGGGCATGCCTGGTGGATGTCGAGGCTTCTTCACGCGTCTCTCTGCCAGGATTAGTCGGAGATGGCGGAGGAACTGTAGGGTCGGGGTAATGATGATGACCATCGCGGGGATTGTTGGCCACAACCCCGTTGGAGTGTGTTCCCAATATGCGACGAAGCACCTCAGGGGTTATCGCAGCACCTTGGCCGATGGCTGGGGCAGATCTCGGGGTCTCGATCGGTTGTCCAAATAGCACGACTAGGTTGTCGGCGTTGGGCTCGTGTTCTCCTCTCGCTGGGGCTCGACGAACCAGCTCTCCACGAGCTGCGATTAGATCAATAGTGATCTGGTCGAATAGTGCCTCTAGTGCACTTACATAGCGCACTAGGTGCAACAATGCGGGGTCTGTCTCGTGATCTCCGTTGGCAACTTGGGGTGGTCTACCATACCCTTCACGTCTGGGGTAGTAGTGGAACGAGCGACAGTTAACTCTGGGCGACAAGTGCCTGAGATGAACTATAGCCTCTCGAGCGGCTAGCTGGATGGCTTGTGGCTCAAAGGAAGTTGTCCTTCCGGTGAACCTGTAGGGGCGCTCGGGTGCTAGACCCCTACAGTAGATGTGCACAGTGGCCCAAAATTGACGGTCTTCACCGCTCATGGGTCCTTGATACACAACATATTCTGGTGGCTCTTCTAACGTGTAGGCACGACGGGTGAGGTTTGCGAGGATGGTCACAAAACCTCCAAGGTTGGTTGCTATGGTTTCGTTGTGTACTATAGGTCCAGGCATTGTGGCTCCGTTTGGGGTAGCGGCTGTGCGGTGCTGTGTTGGGACTAGCGTGCCCTTTTTATAGGAAAAGGGGGCGGAGTCTTCCTTCGCACGCTTGCGAGAAAGGACTATTTAGGGGTCGGTCACTGGCGCATGAGTGACAGGTTAGGTTGATAGGTTGGGCACCGACTGCCAAAAAGGTGTTGGGTCACTGTGTGGCTATCTTGCACGAGAAGCTTGGCTGGGGTTTGGCTATGGTCTAGTGGGTTGGTTTGCCTAAGTTTTTCGACCTGGCTAACATAGGATTAGCCAATGGTCAGCCTGGCTCTGATACCAAGTCTGCCACGACCGGTTTTCCGGGTAATAAATTTTCCAGAAAAGACCGTCGTGCTCATCAGCCCCAGGATTACTGTTAGCTGATGAGGCTCCAACTTGATACAGAAATTCCAAGCAAAAATACAAAATATGTAGTACAAGACCATTCTGGCCTGTGAGTACAACAAATGGTTTCTAGTGGTTGATGGCGGAAGCGGGTTGTGAAACATCAGTGTCTATGGGAACAGCTGACCAGGTTAATTCCTATCTTCGCGAGGCTGCTATCTCCATTGAGTGGGTTCCGGGGCTGGCATCGCGTCACTCCTCCCGTGCAAGAAAATCTGGCCAAGGCAATAGCCAGGGACAAGCCAATGAGTACTTTGAATGTACTCGCAAACATTGTGAACACAGGTATAATATAACAGTGATGTGCTGAAAATATTTTATGCTCATGACGTCAGTCACCAAAGATAAATGAAACTCTGATGCGTGTAAGCAAGTTATTTATAAAAATGCAATAACATGGTAGCATAAAAATTTATGAAACAAATAACAAGCAATGCCACAGTCGGGCGTCTTAGCGACACCACGTAAAGGGCTTTAAAAGATATGCCACAGTCGGGCGTCTGAGCGACACCACATAAAGGGCTTTAAAAGAAATGCCACAGTCGGGCGTCTGAGCGACACCACATAAAGGGCTTTAAAAGAAATGCCACAGTCGGGCGTCTGATCGACACCACATA
>NC_057806.1:191388323-191398132 GCF_018294505.1 Triticum aestivum
AATGCCACAGTCGGGCGTCTGAGCGACACCACATAAAGGGCTTTAAAAGAAATGCCACAGTCGGGCGTCTGAGCGACACCACATAAAGGGCTTTAAAAGAAATGCCACAGTCGGGCGTCTGAGCGACACCACATAAAGGGCTTTAAAAATAAACATTCATAGTGAATATCCCGGAGGTAGAACCATCCCTGAGATACTCAATAATAACAATAATATCACGGGTTAGTCAACAATAATAATAATCATAGTTCTCACAAGTCACAAGTAGTAATTCCATTTCTGGTTAACCATTTCACCTCCGAAGACCGACACTAGGACCGACACCTGACCATCCCAGACTGAAATCCTTAACGATGGACACGGCTATTCGAATAGGTTTATTCTCTGCAGAGGATGTACTCTTTACCCACGAGTAACGGATTTCTTTAGTCCATCGGGACTAATTCCATCTACGGTCTTTTTGTTGAAAACACACCTAACTTGCACACACTAGCTTAACTTACACGTGTCTGGAATCACCCACGACACCTGTTTAAGCAACTCTAAGTGGGGAGGCTACAACCTCGCGTAGCATGGGATCAAATTTATATCGCGCGCTCTAAGGGGTGGCCTCCCCTCTCGGTCCCAACCGGAAACACCCATGCCCCCGGACCAGGTGGCTTGCCTACCAGCTACAACCGGTACCTTCCACCATGGCCTCTCTGTACGGTGTGTGCTAGAAAGAGGTTGACAACTTACTGAACCGTACTCTACTTGCTGTAGAGACGAGTGGTAGTACGAAACAAGTATGGGGGTTACTGGAACAAGACTCGATCTAGGTCGACTCAGGAGGTTCAAGTATTCCCTGCATGATTAGTATAACGAATATATTTCAACCAACAGAGTCACTGCTCATATCACCTTACCATGCCATACCAGACATAACCGTCCCGACGGAGACCGGCGACAAACTCATGCCTACCCAAGGCAGAGGTTTTCCCAGGTTCCTGCCGGTATGCATGCAAGGCACATGAGGGTGATTATCATCACAAGTGTGTTCATTTCCAACAGCATGGAAATCACTAATATGCACTCATGCATATGATCATACCACATGAAATAACGAGTCCTTTGAAATGCGGTGGTGTTATAAATGTATCCATGATCACACCAAAACAAAATATTATGTCGGGATTCAGAATGCTTGCCTTCAATGTTGTGGAGGGGTGGGGTGCTCTCCAAAACTTTTGAAAGTTTCTTCTCTCTCCCCAAAATCCTATTTGAAAATATATTTGAATTAACACACATTTCAAAAACAGAACAAAAAAGTTGTTTTGAAAATTTTCTAAATAAATCTTAAAATAAACTAGACCAAATTTGAGGAAGGTAGGAAAAAGAATCAACTCATTTGGAGTTATATTTAAAAAGTTATAGCCAGTCAAAGTTGTGGTCAAAATCTGTTATTTAAAATAGAACAGAAAAGAAAACGATTCAGATAGAAATACGCTTTCGGTGCAGAGGAGGCGTACTTGGGGCTTTACGCCTCCACTTAACCACGTGGACAGACACGAGGTCGCTGACAGTGGGTCCAGAGGGCCCACTAGTCAGGTTTGACTAGTCCGCCCTCCTCCTTCTCCCTCTGTCCCGAGCGGAGGCGGAACTCCGGCGACCAACGGCGGCGAGCGGCGGCTCCTCGCGGCCTCTGGAGGGCGGGGATGGATCCGCGGATCGAGGGCGATCCTACTGGTAGTCGCTGGGTCGGCGGGGACGGCGTGAGCTGTCGGCGGCGAGCTCCTCGGCGGAGGAAAGCTTCGGGGAAAAGTGGTTTCGTGGCGGCGGTGGTACTTGATCGAAATGGAGTAGTGGGAATGGTTTACGGGAGGATGAGGGGGCTCTTGGTGGAGAGAATGGAGAGTGGGAGGCCCTGGTGGTGCCGAATTGGCCAGGGCAGTGGCGGCGGCTGCAGCTGCCGGAGATGAGGAAGGAGGCCTCCCCGGGTCGATTGGCTGCCAAAGGGGGTCCTCGGGAGGTGGCTTGGGACTGCCAGCATGCGGGGATGAGCTCTGGGCTCCTTATATAGGCGAGTCGAGGCGGTTCAGCGGCGGCCGCGGATGAGCTCGTCGGCGACTGTCTTTCTGTAGCTGCAGGAGAACGTGGCGGCGACGAGAGCTAGGGGACGAAGCTGTGGATGAGCACGCACTGCTCACAGGGGCAGGTGGCGAGCCGGGGTGGCTTGGGCGGCGCTGAACGGCGCAGGGCTGTCGGGAGGCGGCGGCGGCTAGCTCTTGGCTTGCCGGGCATGGCGAGGAGTGGCTTGGCGCGTAGTGGTGAGAAGGGGAGTATGTGGCGAGGTTCTGCAGAGCGGGCCAAAGCCGTGGGGGCCAGCATGTTGGCTCGGCGCACGTGCGTGCCAAACGCACGCTCTGCTCGCGCTCCAGGCGTGCACGGAACGTGCTCGACGCAATGCCAGAGCATGCTACAGAGCTTGGTTGAGACTGGCAATTAACAGATCTAGGTTAGGAGAAACGGGGAGTCTAGTGGACATGCTTGTTAGGTCAGGAGCTCAAGCTTACAATGCAAATATGAAATCATGCCGAAACTGGTCATGCACTCAGGGTGTTTGACAAAATGCTAAGGGCACTTAGGCAGGTCTTGGGGTGGCCAAAAACTCCAGATGGTGGTCTCTTTAGGTGCAAGGGGGAGTGGTGTGGTTAGTTTGCCAAAAGAAGAAACTTGTTAGTGCAAGTTTAGCAGAATTTCAATTCTGGACAGGGAATAAATGACATTATTTCATGAACCAAAAATGATCTAAAAGGTGCATGCTCCTGGACTTAAGGGTTTAACATGGAGGACTACAAGTAGGAGAAAGAATCAAGGGTTAAAGAGCAAGCAAAAATATGGTTGCTGTACAAACCATCCAGTTGGTCCAGAATGAAGATGAGGTTGATTCACTCAATATTTTCAAAGAACATAAATAGGTTTTTGCACAAAGTGGAATAATAGGCTCCTACTGACCTCCCCTAATTTTGGTAGAAGTTTTAAAGAAATATTTAAATAGGTTGTAGTGTAAAATTGCTCTCTGGACCAAAGAAGAAAATTGAATGAAGAGCTCAAAATATGCAATGTATTAAATATATTATTGCACAAAAGTGATTTAGAGACATCACATGATATCTCCAAACTTTGGTTGGATTTTTAGAATAATATATCAAATGGCTGCAGTGCAAAAATGGCCATATAACCTTGAAAAACCATTTTCAAGAAAAATAAAGATCAAGCAACTTAATTATTTAATTAGTTACACTGATAGAAGGAAAGTTTTTCTTGAGAGGTTAAACAACTCCAATAACATATTTGAAAAGTTTTCTCTCTGGGAAAAACTCATCATAACAGGGAAAGAAATGATTTAAAAATTAAATGGAGCTCAGAAATCCAAAGTTTTAATTCCTGGAAAAATTTTAATTTATTAAAACAAGGCCAAATTTTTTTGGGGTGTCACAATCACTGGGTTTCCCAGGACCAAGAGAGGGAATAATGCCATCTTCGTCATGATCTACCGTCTTTCCAAAGTAGCCCACTTTCTACCTGTTCGTGAGAGTATCATCGCTAGCCAGCTAGCCGATTTATACATCTCCCGAATAGTGTCTCTTCATGGTGTCCCACTGGAAATTAACTCAAACCGTGGGAGTATCTTCACCTCTTGATTTTGGGAAAGTTTCCAAAATGCTATGGGAACTCGTCTCTCTTTTAGTACCGCCTTCCATCCTCAATCAAGTGGTCAGGTAGAGCGAGTCAATCAAATTCTGGAAGATATGCTCCGAGCTTCTGTCATCTCGTTCGGAATGAGTTGGGAGAATTGCCTCCCATTCGCAGAGTTTGCTTATAACAATAGTTATCAAGCCAGCTTGGGCAAGGCTCCTTTCGAAGTTCTCCATGGACGAAAATGTCGAACGCCTCTTAACTGGTCAGAAACCGGGGAAAGACAACTCTTTGGCCCGGATATGATTCAGGAAGGAGAAGAGCAAGTTCGCGTTATTCGTGAGAAATTGAAAACAGCCCAATCTCATCAAAAGAGTCAATATGATCGTAAACATAAGCCTATGACTTATGAAGTCGACGAGAAGGCTTACCTTCGGGTTACTCCGTTAAAGGGAGCCCATCGTTTCGGTATCAAAGGCAAATTGGCTCCTCCTTACATTGGACCCTTTCGCATTCTTGCCAAACGAGGAGAAGTTGCCTACCAATTGGAACTACCTCCGCATCTTTCCAGAGTTCACGATGTCTACCACGTTTCACAACTCAAGCATTGGTTCGCGGATCCTATCCGTGGAGTGGACCACGAAACGCTTGATCTACAAGATAACCTCTCATATCGGGAATATCCCGTTTGTATCCTTGATCAAGCCAAGCGTACCACTCGACGTCGTAATATCAAGTTTCTCAAGGTTCAATGGTCACACCATTCCAAGAAAGAAGCCACTTGGGAAAGGGAGGATCGTCTTCGACTCGAGTACCCCACCTTCTTTCCAGAGGATCCTAAATCTCGGGACAAGATTCTTTTGAGTGGGGGTGAGTTGTCACACCCTAGCTAGTTCAAGCATTAGAGTGTGCATCATGTTTAATTTCCTTTTAAGTTTGAAATGGGGAAGGCAGAAACCCCCAACACCCCCTGGAAACAACTAGGGTTTACTAAAATTATTTTCAATGAACCTAAAATGCCCTTTTAAAAAGTTAACCCTCTTTGTCTTGGGTTAGAACCTCTGGCAAAATTGGTGCACAATTTTCTAGGTCAACAGAAGCTCATTGAATTAAATCATAAGTATTTGAATTTGGGCATTTAAATGCTATAAAATAATTTAAATGCTCAAATAATTATGGAAATAAATGCTTGTTGTTGGATATATTCTAAACAAAGCCCACAATTATTTTCAGGATTTTTGGAAATGTTTTAGTATTTTTAATAAAGCCCAACAGTTGCAGTTAAATAGAAAAAACAGAAACAAATCAAAAAAAGAGAGAGAGGGAAGCCCACCTGGGCCTTACCTGTGCTGGCCCAGCCGACTGGCTTGCCAGTCGTCGTCGTCCTCCAGCTAGAAGGACGAGGAGCGCGTGGCCGGCGCCCGCGGCCACACGCCGGCCACCTCCTGCTTCTGCCGATGCCCTGGAGACGTCCAGGGATGCCACCCCCACGTCCCTCTCTCATCCTCCCTCACTCTCCCCCTCATCTCCCTCACTCTCTCCCGCGATGGCCGAGCGCATTCCTCGCCGTTGTTCGCCGTAGACGCCACCAGAGCCACCCCCTCGCCCCTCCGACGAGCCCAATAGCTCCGCCTCGTCGCCCTGGACCTCTCCGCCGACCCACGCGACTCCAAACGCCGCCGAACGCCGTATTCGCCCTCGTCTTCGACCTCGGGCACCCGAGCCGTCTCCGGTCGATTCGCCGCCGCCAGGACCTCCCCGAGCTCGCTAACCCCCTCTCCGACCCCGCTGTGAGCTCCTCTTCCTCTTCCCCTAGCTGCCGTGCTCGTTTGGCCTCTGTAGTCGCCATTTCCCCGACGCCGACCATGGCGCTGTCGTGGCCAGAGCCACAGTGGCTCGAAGCCAAGCTCGCCATTGTGCTCAGCGCAGCACCAGGAGCCCGTAGCCACCATCAACTCCTTCTCCCGTGCACCATAGTGTCACATCCCTGGTCCTCTTATGCACTAGGCTAGACCCTCATGTGTGCATCATGTTTAAATTTAAATGAAATTTGAATTGAGGAATTTTCAAAGCCTCAGAAACCTTCTAAAAATGATTAACATTTAAATCTTCTCAAATGAGTCCAAGAAAATGTTCCTGTTGTTCCATAGAAATGTTGGTAAGAGGTAAAATTCAAACCAATATTCTTGGAGTCACAGAAATATTTACTTTGGCCATTTGAATTAATCCAATAACTATTTGCTTTGGATTTATATTTAATATATATATATTAAATATGACTCCAATAATTCTGGAAGTTTGTGAGTGGCTTTGTATATATTTTAGCAAGCCACATAAAAACCTACAGGATTTATTAAAATGATTTAGTGTCTAAAACTAAATCAAAACAAACTACAGAAAATAGAAAACAGAATTAAATAGAAATAAAAGCAGAGAGGAGTAGTAGGCATTCTACTCCTGGGTTCTGAACCCGAGATTCACTCTACTTACTTCATGTTGATAGGGTTTGCTAGTTCCTTTAGGACATTAGTAACTTTTGCATTAGTCCTCGAGGTCCATGGTATTTTTCCTTCTTCCAAATACTATGAACCGTTTATGGCAGAAGTTCTTTGAACCAAAAGATCACAACCAGAGCTCTTGATGAGTTCTCGATTCTATGTTATGACTCTGCCAGTTCTACCTTTCCGCATGGATTATCCGGAAGAAACCTGTTGAACCTGATTCGACATACTAATCTATGCATCCACAACTCAGAAAGTTATATGTTCCTTTGAGTTGTCCCGCTTTAGTTGTCTACTGACCTTCGTCTGTCAATTGATAGTCAAGAGTATGCGTGCATTCGTGTATCGAGGCCTATTACTCTTGTGGTCCGTCAAGCCATTCTGTCCTGAATGACTTGGAGAAACAAACTCCAGTACCTCATCCATATCCAGGATCGGGTCAAAGAAGTTGTCTTCCACAGATCAGATGCAATCCAACTTTTGATTCTGTTCTACCCTGGAGTATCACCCCCTTTATGTCAGGATCTTCATGAGAATTGCTCCAGCCCTTGTGAATTCTTGACGTAGTGATACTTCTCGCCATCCTTTTCATTTCTCGCTTCCGTGTTGTTGCAACCGGAGCGCCGACAAGTGAATCGTGATGTGTGAACTCCATACTCCTAGCAACCCCGTTGCTTGGTAGTTAAAGGACAATAATTTCATTCTTAGCATGTTGGTTATCGAATCATCATTCTAAGATTGATCGTGCTACCTAGTCCATTCTCCTGGTTCACTCCTCGATCGATGAGTTAGGATTATTTCAAGTCCTCACTCATTTGATCATACCGTCTTGCCCTCAAAAGCGAGATTGTTCTCGAGCTTAGTAACATACCGGTGGTTTTTGATTTTCTGAATGTCTTCTCGGAAGTATCACCAGGTCGTCACCTGACCGTTATGTTGAGCTCGTGATCAAGTTGGTTTCTTGTGAACCACCCTTTCTCCAAGAATCTGTGTTGGATATCCCGGAGCTAGTTGGTTAAGCTAGACAACAACTTGGAGAGTTGGAAGATAAAAGCTTGCCTAACTTAGTTCATTTTTCAAAAGGGATATCTTGTGTTTGTGTGTGTTGAAGAAAGATGATATCTTCATCGATTGGTCCCTGTGATCAGTTGCTGGACCTACTGTCTTATCAATCCTTTGATTTGAGTGTAGGCTATCGTCAAATCAAATTAGTACCAACGATATTCGTAATGTTGTCTTACTCGTGGTTGATCCCTCGAGCATACACCATTATATCTTTTTGGTCTGACCAATGTTATCATCTTGTTCACTTAACTATGGAATTCCTTTTAAAAGGAAACCCGGATGAATTGTTGTTGAGCCCATTGACAACATCCTTATCTCCTCCATGATTTGTTGAACATTAAGCTAGTGTTGGAAACTTTTGAAAGCATTTCTTCATGCTAGTTCATGAAGCATATGTTCGGATGTAAGAAGTGACTTCCTCCAGTTCATGTGCATTTGATGCAAGTTGCCGCCGTGGATTCGAGAAGGTCAATGTTGTTTCCTTTGGAATCATCCCAAATCAGTCATGCATACGTGCGAAGTATTCTGTGGTCTGGAGACTTGCAACCTCCATTCTATATGTGTCCCTAGCACACCAAACCACTGATTGATTTGTTCAAGGTTAATAAGTTCTAAGTGCTAGTCCCGAAGGTACCAGACGGATTTGTACAAAACTTCGATATCCTCGCTGATGGTTCCCCCTCCTGAACTCGGTAGTGTTTTATTATAAGACTACTTTGTGGTCATGCTTGTCTGGGACAATGTGTTCACATGTTTGTAGCAGAACCAGCTCATGTTTTGGAGCTTACTATCGCAGTTCATTTCCCGAGAATCTCGCAACGTCATCTCGTCGATTTGTGTTGCAAACTTTCATTTTTCTTCCTAGACTCGATGAGTCTGGAATATTCTGACACCAACCAGATCTGAATCTCAGGCAGATATGATGATTGGAACATTTTCCAAGAACTATAATATTGGTCCCTCGATAACCGGTAAAGTGAATGTCGTGGCCAACACACCCAGCCGGAAGACCTATAATTGTAGTATCTTGATTGAAGAAGTTGGCCACCTTCCCATAAGGATTTTGCAGGATTTACTTCCGTAGTTATTCCTTATGATTTCTGTGTTCCGAAGTCCGACCTTTTTACTTGATGTTCTAGATATCAAACCATATCTATGAATGGGTTACACTAGCACATCAAGGAGAACATTAGAAGCGGAGTGCTAAATGTCTTTCGGTCGATCATCCAGGTTTCGTCCCCTTGGCCTCGCTAAGGTGAAATCTGAGAAAGTGTTATCCTCCTTTGCATCTGCATCGTCCATCGCCATTCATCATGGTAGTATGTTGTGTTGTCAGCACCCTTGACTCGGTTGTTGATAAAACCTTGATGATTGTGGAAATGCTCAAGTTCTTGAGAGCACGCGCAAGTGCTAGGTTTGATCGCCGGCATCAACTGTATAGTGCTTTCAGTTTCCTCGACAATGCTATGACCTTTTCAAAACAGTGAATTCACTCTCTATTGTTGGGTTCTTCCCCAGTTACCAGAATCATTCCCAGCATTTGCATTTTGTTCCCAGCTTGCACCGCCAATGTGCCATTCTACCATCGATCTCTTCCATTTTCGGTGATAAGCAAAAATCATCCATTACGTTGTCTTCAACAAGCTAATCCACATCATCCAAGTCCGAGTATGCCATTCTACCGACCTCCTCCAAACGATCGCTCGAGAATTGCCTTAGGCTGGTTTAAAGAGTTTCATTGATCTTTGAATCAAAGGTAATTCTTTTTGCCACTTAAGGTAATAATCTACGAATCACCCTCCTCCAGGATGTTCATCATGGTATCATGGCAACTCAACTCCTTGCTACGCTGACAACCGTTTACCACCCTAGTAAGTGTGGAATTGTAGTCTACCTGGTAAACCTCCGTCATTTGTTCCACTCCATTCCTCTAGAGGTGTGCTTCGTCTCTCAGCTCGGGAGATGTTGCTATGTCTCATTCTGTGAGTTAATCCTGAGTTGTTCGACCTTCAAGAAGATCGATCCTTCTAGAGTCTCCTTCTCCTCTCATTGTCATAATAACTGGAGTTCTCATAACAAGACGTCGAGACAAAGATGGTGATCGAAACAACGTTCTTATGAAGTGCAACCTGGATCGTGAAGATTGTGCTAGTTTGCGTTCCCCCTTCACCTTACCCTACGCTTGAATCTCGGGACGAGATTTTTGTTTAGTGGGGGTGAGTTGTCACATCCCTGGTCCTCTTATGCACTAGGCTAGACCCTCATGTGTGCATCATGTTTAAATTTAAATGAAATTTGAATTGAGGAATTTTCAAAGCCTCAGAAACCTTCTAAAAATGATTAACATTTAAATCTTCTCAAATGAGTCCAAGAAAATGTTCCTGTTGTTCCATAGAAATGTTGGTAAGAGGTAAAATTCAAACCAATATTCTTGGAGTCACAGAAATATTTATTTTGGCCATTTGAATTAATCCAATAACTATTTGCTTTGGATTTATATTTAATATATATATATATTAAATATGACTCCAATAATTCTGGAAGTTTGTGAGTGGCTTTGTATAT